>NC_133651.1:69412446-69593198 GCF_009905375.1 Apium graveolens | reverse complement strand
GAGATCTCCAATTAAACTGTAGAGAACTCGACATCTCGATAGACATGTTGGCTTGTCGATATCTCTGAAACTTCATTGTTGACTTGACTTATCGACAACTCTGAGTTCTCTAGTGAATTTTGGTTTATCGATAACTCAGAGTTCTCTAATGGACTTTGGCTTATCGATAACTCAGAGTTCTCTAATGAATGTATACTTGTCGATATCTCTGAGTTCTCGAATGGGTATCTGACTTATCGATATCTCCAATAACATTTCCTGAGTTCTCGATAGACAATTTCTGAGTTCTCAATAGGTCTTTCTGAGTTCTCGAATGACTTCACTATAACACTAATTCTGTGACTTGGAGAGATCTTGACTTAGAATGTTTTTCACCAAACAGAATTATTCAACTCCAAGCTTCTTCATAATTCTTCTGAGGCATGACCTTCTTGATCTTCTTCCAGATAGAATTCTTAGGCTTGACACTGTTTAGGGAAAAATGCTCCAGACTGCTCCATTTACATTTTACAGACATTAAGTGTTGTTGTGAATATGTTGTGTACTTGATGATTACCTAAACAAAACATCTAAGTAGATTTTACTTAGTGAAATAATGTAGCACTCGACGGATAAGAATTATAGTCCCGACGGATAACTCATTATAGTCCCGACGGATGATTAACTTATTATCCATCGAGTGAGTAGCTTATGTAATAATAAGTTTGTAGCACAGTGTTGTATGCACCTTTGTATAGAATTTGAAGTAGCATATAAGTCATGTTGACTTTAACTAGATATGCAGAATAGGTTGATTAATTGTACATAAGCAATGTCTTGTAATTCTGTATAAGTGAAATGAAGTCAAGTGCCAAAATAGCTACCAACGGATGATTAACAAAGCTTCGACATTGCTAAAGATAGTGCCTTATCAAACATGAATGCCATAATCAAGCAGTTCTATTTGATTATCAAAACAAATATATCCATAATCGAGTTGAACATTTTTATTTCAAGAAAAAGGTTCAAGAATTCCATTCAACCCCCCTTCTGTAATTCTTGCTATATTGTTAAGGGACTAACAATTGGTATCAGAGCAAGCTCTTAATCTACAAAGAGTTTAAATATCAAAACAATTCTGCAAGATGAACAAGAAAGATGTTGGAGTCAAGATTCCTTTTCTTGATAAAGATAATTACCATCATTGGAAGGTAAAGATGCATCTTCGTATGCTTTCTCAAGATGAGGCCTATGTGGACTGCATAGAAAGAGGCCCTCATGTTCCAATGAGAGCTGCAACAGGAAATGAACCATCTGTTCCAAAGCCAAGGCATGAATGGACTGAACCTGATATGGAACAAGTCAGGAAAGATAAAAAGGCCATGAACATTCTGTTCAATGGTGTTGATGCAGACATGTTTGATAACATCATCAACTGCAAGACTGCCAAGGAAGTTTGGGACACAATACAGATAATCTGTGATGGTACTGAGCAAGTAAGAGAAAATAAAATGCAGCTCCTGATTCAGCAATATGAGCATTTTCACAATGAAGAAAGTGAGTCACTCACTGACATTTTTAGTAGATTTCAAAAGCTACTAAATGCTCTTAAATTGCATGGAAGAGTCTATCAGACTAAAGACTCCAATCTGAAATTTCTCAGATCTCTTCCAAAGGAATGGAAACCAATGACAGTCTCATTGAGAAACTCACAAGATTATAAGGAGTTTACTTTGGAGAGACTGTATGGCATTCTGAAGACCTGTGAGCTTGAGATAGAGCAGGATGAAAGAATGGAGAGAGGAAAGAAGAAAGGAGGATCCATTGCACTAGTGGCTGAACTGGAAAAGGAGAAGGAAGTGAAGATGGAAGCTGTTGAATCAACTTCAAAGGCCTGTGAAAGCAAGGATAAAGGGCTAGCTGTAGAAAGTGAAGATTCATTGAGTCAAGATGACATGGAGGACATTGATGAGCACCTAGCATTCCTTTCAAGAAGATTTGCCAAGCTCAAGTTCAAGAAGAACTTTGGAGCTGCCAAGCCAAATAGAAACATGGTGGATAAATCAAAATTCAAGTGTTTCAAATGTGGCTTGGCAGGGCATTTTGCAAATGAGTGTAGAAAGTCAGATTCCAGTAAGAAAAGATTTGAGTCTGTGGATTATAAGCAAAAATACTTTGATCTACTCAAACAGAAGGAAAGGGCTTTTATTACACAAGAGAATGACTGGGCAGCTGATGGTTTGGATGAAGATGAGGATGTCAGTTATGTCAATCTAGCCCTTATGGCCAAGTCTGATGAAACAGAGACAAGTTCCTCAAACAATCAGGTAATCACTACAAACCTTGCACATTTGTCTAAAGCTGAGTGTAATGATGCAATAAATGACATGTCTACAGAATTGTATCATTTGCGTGTTACACTTAAGTCCCTCACTAAAGAAAATGCTAAAATCAAAGAAAACAACTTGTTTTTGAGTGAGAGGAATAATGTGCTTGAGTCTCAGTTTGTTGAGTTTGAGAAACTAAAAATTGAGTGTAGAATTGCCAAGGAGGAATTAACTGAGTCCTTGAAAAAGGAAGAAATTTTAAAGAAGCAGCTCGATCGTGAACAGGAGGTGATTAAAGCATGGAAAACATCCAGAGATGTTCATGCTCAAATCACCAAGGTTCAAGGAATTGAGTCTTTTGTGATGAAGCCTGGAAAAAGAATAAGGAGAAACTAGAACCTATTTTGGTAGATGGATTGCTAACAGATGTAGACTCGACGGATGATGAGGACTATCCGTCGGATAACAAAAAGTGTTATCCGTCGAATGATAAAAATCGTCATCCGTCGGCTGTGAGCAAACCCATTAGCAAAGCCAAATTAACCAAGCTAAATGAAAAGTATGGGTCTGTTTCCAAGAACTTTGTTTCAGGAGAGTCAAGTCAAGCCAAGAAAGGGAAGAAGGCTAATGTTGGTCACATGACTGTCAAACAGTTAAGTGACAGACTTGAGAAGATAGAGGTAAAAATAGAGACTAAAAGGAAAAACAATAGGGATGGTAAAGTAGGGATTAACAAACATAATAACTACACACCTGACAAATATGCTCCTAGAAAAATTTGTGTCAAGTGTGGTAGTGTAAATCATTTGTCTGTTAATTGCAAATCTGCCATGCCTACTCCCATGTCTGTTCAGCCTCAATTCTCTAACATGAATGCCATGCCTCCCATGCCTGTAAATGCTATGCCTATACAGAACATGAATGCACAGTTTGCTAATATGCCATTTGCACCTAATCCATATTATGCTGCATACAATATGCCTCAAATGCCATTTAGCATGCCTTACTGGAATAACATGTTTGCACCAAGCATGCCATTTCCTGTTAGCCATAACATGCATAATAATTCTGTTGCATCTAGTGGTTTCAAAGGCCCAACCCAAATGACTAAGGAAGAATCTGAAATTCCTAAGTCAAAGAGTTGAGACCTAAGAAACAGAAGAAGAAAGCTAACAAGGCAGGACCCAAGGAAACTTGGGTACCAAAATCAACTTGATTTGATTTTGATGTGTGCAGGGAAACAGAAGGAATCTTTGGTACTTGGATAGTGGTTGTTCAAGACACATGACTGGTGATTCTACCCTGCTCACAGAGTTTGAAGAGAGAGTTGGCCCAAGTATCACTTTTGGAGATGACAGCAAAGGTTATACTGTGGGATATGGCTTAATTTCAAAGGACAATGTCATCATTGAAGAAGTTGCCTTAGTGGATGGTCTCAAACACAATCTGTTGAGTATCAGCCAGCTTTGTGATAAAGGCAACTCAGTAACCTTCAACAAAGAAACCTGTGTTGTGATTAATAATCAAAACAACAAAGTGGTTCTCACTGGTGTGAGAAGAGGAAATGTGTATCTAGCTGACTTCAACTCAACTAAAGCCGAATTTGTAACTTGTCTTCTCAGTAAAGCAAGTCAAGATGAAAGTTGGCTATGGCACAAGAAGTTATCCCATTTGAACTTCAAGACCATGAATGAGCTGGTAAAGAAAGAGCTAGTTAGAGGCATTCCTATGGTAGAGTTTACAAAGGATGGAATGTGTGATGCCTGCCAAAAAGGGAAGCAGATTAAAGCATCATTCAGGAAGAAACTTGATTCAGCAATTGAAGAGCCTCTACAACTGCTTCACATGGATTTGTTTGGACCAGTCAATATATTATCAATCTCAAAGAAAAGATTTTGCCTAGTAATTGTAGATGATTTCTCAAAGTTCTCTTGGAACTATTTCCTAAAGTCCAAGGATGAAGCTAGTGAAATCATCATCAATCACATAAGGCAAGTTAACAATCATCCTGATTTCAAAGTTAGAAGAATCAGGAGTGATAATGGAACTGAGTTCAAGAACTATGTCATGAGAGCATTTTGTGAGGAAAATGGAATCTTGCATGAGTTCTCAGCAGCAAGGACTCCATAACAGAATGGAGTAGTGGAAAGAAAGAATAGATCTCTTATTGAAGCTGCAAGGACAATACTTGAAGAATCAAAACTACCAACATACTTCTGGGCTGAAGCTGTAAACACTGCATGCTACACTCAGAACATCTCTCTGATTAATCAAGCAAGATGTATGACACCTTATCAATTGTTCAAGAACAAGAAGCCAACTCTGAACTTTCTTCATGTCTTTGGCTGTAAATGCTATATTCTGAGAAATCAAACTGATCAAAATGGGAAGTTTGATGCTAAAGCAGATGAAGGAATTTTTGTTGGATATGTTGTTGGTAAAGCATATAGAGTCTACAATCTAAGAACCAACATTGTTGTTGAATCTATACATATTGTGTTTGATGATAAAAAGATTGAAGGACTAAAAGATGGAGATTACCATGAGAGCCTCAAATTCGACAATGTTGAGATGGTCAGTGATGAAAGTGATGATGAGAGTGATCAAAAAATAGTGTCTAAGGATAATGCAGACAAATCTACTATAAATGAAGCACAAAACTCAACATCCGTCGAGTTACATAATGCTTCATCCGTCGGAAGGCAATCTGTATTATCCGTCGGAAGACAACCTGCCTCATCCGTCGGTACCCAAAATTCACCATCCGTCGGGTTATCAAAAGGAGCAGGAAGTCAAGGCAGATCACCCATAGATAGCACCCCAATCTCAAATCAAAGATCCACAAACTCAGGGGGAGTTTCTAGCAATCAAAACTCAATCAAATATCAAGACAACATTGAGGTCTCTTCATCTAGGGCTAATCTACCTCAACCAAGAAAATGGACAAAAGATCACCCCTTTGAACTGATCATTGGTGATATTTCTTCCAGAGTTCAAACCAGGAGATCAACTCAAGAAGAATGTCTATACAGCAGCTTCCTGTCTAAGGAAGAACCAAAGAAGGTAGAAGAAGCCTTATTAGATCTTGATTGGATTTTAGCTATGCAGGAGGAGCTAAACCAATTTGAAAGGAATAAAGTATGGAAGCTGGTACCCAAGCCTACAGGAAAGAATCCAATAGACACCAAATGGGTATTCAGAAACAAGATGGATGAAAATAGCATAGTAGTAAGGAACAAAGCAAGATTGGTTGCTAAAGGCTATTGTCACCAAGAAGGAATAGATTTTGATGAAACATTTGCTCCTGTTGCAAGACTTGAAGCCGTCAGAATCTTCTTAGTCTATGCAGCCCATGCCAATTTCAAGGTCTATCAAATGGATGTCAAGTGCCTTTCTGAATGGAGATTTGGAGGAAGAAGTGTATGTAAGTCAACCTCCTGGCTTTGAAGATCCAAATTTCCCAGAGTATGTCTATTATCTACTGAAAGCACTTTATGGACTGAAGCAAGCACCTAGAGCCTGGTATGACACTTTATCAAAGTTTCTTTTGGAAAATCACTTCACAAGAGGTACTGTAGATAAAACTTTATTTTTCAGAAATGTGAATGGCTCTAGCATACTTGTTCAAATTTATGTAGATGATATTATTTTTGGCTCTACAGATGAGAAACTTTGTAAAAAGTTTGCCAAACTGATGCAAAGCAAGTATGAAATGAGTATGATGGGAGAACTAACTTACTTTCTTGGTTTACAAGTTAAGCAAGTTAGTGATGGAATATTTAATAGTCAAACTAAATATATTTTTGATCTTTTAAAGATGTTTGATCTAATGGATTGCACATCTGCAAAAACTCCCATGGCCACTGCAACTAAACTTGAACTAAACACTACTGAAAAGTCTGTGGATATTTCAAGTTATAGAGGCATGGTTGGCTCACTTCTATACTTAACAGCTAGTAGGCCATATATAATGTTTGCTACATGTTTGTGTGCTAGATTTCAGGCTGATCCTAGAGAGTCTCAGTTAATAGCTATTAAGAGAATCTTCAGATATCTCAAAGGAACACCAAACCTTGGAATTTGATATCCTAGAGTTTCTGGCTTTGATCTAACTGGTTATTCAGATGAAGATTATGCAGGTTGCAGAATTGATAGAAAAAGCACAACAGGAACCTGTCAATTTTTAGGAGACAAGCTTGTGTCCTGGTTCAGTAAAAAGCAAAATTCAGTTTCTACTTCTACAGCTGAAGCTGAATATATTGCTGCTGGCAGTTGCTGTGCACAGATTTTATGGATGAAAAATCAATTGCTAGACTATGGTTTGAAAGTTGAAAGGATTCCTATTTTTTGTGACAACACAAGTGCAATTGCCATCACTGAAAATCCAGTGTAACATTCAAGGACAAAGCATATAGACATCAAGAACCATTTCATAAGGGAACATGTAATGAATGGTACTGTAGAGTTACATTTTGTTCCAAGTGAGAAGCAACTTGCAGATATTTTTACCAAGCCACTGGATGAATCCACCTTTTCTAGGTTGGTAAGTGAGTTAGGTATGCTTAATTACTCTTGAATTTATCTAAATTATTTTGCAAGTTGAAAAGTAGCCAGAAATTTAACTGTTTTTTGTCTTGGATGAAAATTTTGGCTAAGTCAAAATTTGCATCTCGACGGATGACCGTTATCCATCGAGTTGAGTCATCCGTCGATATACAAATTGTAAATAAAAATCAATTACTTTTCTGGAGTATTTTAAAGCTCGACGGATATCAACTTATCCTCATCCGTCGAAATGTCTAAATCTTAACCGTTAATTCCCTGAACATTATCCATCGAGTATACTTACAGTTTGTAAGCATTACACGACGGATAATGGGTGGAATTTTTACAGTTTATTTTTAAACGGCTATTTTAGACAATTTCTATTGGGTAATTTACTTCTCTTTATTATTTTTATTAGTTGATTTTGAGTAAAGTATAAAAGCTTATTTCATTCTAATCATTTTCTTTTATCATTCTCAATTCAACTGTGATATTTCATTCTCTCTCAAGAAAAAATCCTCTTTCTCTTCAAGCTTTTCTTCTCTAACAATGGCACTCGTAGTTAAGATCATGTCACAGACTGGGTTCATCTATGAGAAGAACAACTTCACGGCCTTGGTCAATAAGGGGATTCAGCAATCTGAAGACTATCATGAGATGATGGACTTCGTGAACAACTGCAAGTTAAGTTTTGCCATGCTGGAATCACCCATAATTTATTGTGAAGTTGTTGAGGAGATGTGGACAACAGCAATCTACAACTCTATTGACAAAACCATCACTCTAACCATCAAAGGTAATGACTTCTGTATCAATAGTGATGTCATAAAAGCATGTTTCAAGATTCCTGATGATAATGTAACTGCACCACACACTGACACTGATATTGTCAACATGCTCAAATCCATTCATTATGCACTTCTTACTGCAAAATTAAGTGAAATTAGAAGACTAGGTCTTAAGAAGGAATGAAGTTACTTGTGTGATGTAGTAACTGAAGTCTTTTCTGGAAAAATCAGTAATTTTGATTCTGTGAACATTTCCATGCTTAACATGCTATACATGCTAGTTACAGACAAATATTACAATTTCAGTGGTCTTGTTGTGTATGAGTTAGGTTTTAAATTAGGTGACTTAGCCAAAAGAGGAAAGAATATTTACTATGCTAGATTTTTTATGCTTTTGGCTAACCATCTTTGTCAAGAGATTGAACTTGAGAACCCAAACAACAAATTAGCTTGTTGGGTTCAAGAGAGAAGAATCATTGCAGACTTGAACAGAGCCAACCATCACAAGGATGTGCCAATGTTCTATTTTCCTGCAATGCTTACACCTCAGGTAAGTGAGGTAAGCTCATCCAGACCTTCAACTATTCCAATCTCTTCTATTTCTTTGACTTCAGGCATAGTTATGGCAACTGTGACAATGACCAAACAGTTGCCTACCAAAGCTGCCAAAATAACTGTAATTTCTAAATCCAAATCAAAGAAAACCCCCTCTGGTATCTCTCAAAAGGTACCAGTTGAAAAATCTACTAAAGCCAAAGAGGGGAGTGTGAAGGAGGGTAAGATAGGTGAGGGAAGGGGTGAACATCAAAGAAACCCCAAGGATAAGGTTGGAGAGTTGAGTGAATCCCAGCCTAGCCATACTGCAGTTTCCCAACAAACTGTAGTGCTTAAAAAGGACAAAAGCTCACTTCTAGCTGCATCCTCCCAAAAGGATGTGGCTATTAAACAAAGCTCACATCCAAGAGCACAGGCCAAGAGGGTTAGGGACATAAGATCACACCAAACTTACACTAGAAAGAAGAAATCCAAAACAACTGGGATGCACAGGGCACACACTTAGTGCAAACTGGTACTAAAGACACAGTCCCTGCACCTTCTCAAATTTAGATTGATGTGGCTCCAACAAATGTGGAGTCACAGCCAAAATCTCTCATTATAGAAGCCACAGAAACACAATACTCACCAACTAACTCACTGGAAGTGGACATGATAAACACTTCAATTCCTGATTCCCCTTCTTTAACTCTGTTGGGGAAGCCAAAATCCAGTGCAAGTGAGCATCATCTTTTAGATGATTTGTTGGCTCACTTGCCAATTCTTTCTGATTCTATTGTGACATATGTGCCTCAAATAACTTCAATCAACACAGAGTCAACAATAGTTTCTCTTCCCACCCCATTCATTTCTACTCTCTCGATGGATATTGCTCATCCGTCGAGTAGTGATTGTATCCCGACGGATAAGCTTGACATCAGTTATCCGTCGGATAGCTTTACCACTCACCCGACGGATATCACTTATCCGTCGAGTGTCTCTGCACAACTTCAAACTTCAATAATTTCAAGTGCAGAAGATTTGGTGGTAATAAAATCACTCTTAGGACTGAGAGAGGAGAGTGCATTGAGTGAGAGGCTGGGCTGCTGCCAGGAAAAAGGAGAGGAAAAGAGTGAATCTCAGCAATCCATTCATTCAGGATTGGCAAAAGTGAGTGAGAGGAGTCCCACCTTAGTAGGTGAAGGTGAGGGTGTGAGGGTGGGGAGCCAGGGTGAGACCCTGATACAACAAAAGAGAGAACATGAGAGAAAGGCAGGTACTGGAGAAATAAGGATGGAACCAGCCATTGCTAGTGAGTCAATGATTGTGGATGATGCTGAAAAGGAAAGACAATTTCAGCAACACTACAGAGCTGTAATTGATAACATTTCTTTGGATGCTGACACTTTTACTCACCCTATTTCAGCCTATCAACTGTTGGCTGCTCAGGGCAATGTGGAGGCAGAGCAGACTTTGAATTTAGTGCACACCACAGAATCTCTTCAAAGAGATAAAGCTGTTGTGAACAGACTGCCTTCTCAAGCTGGAGAGCCATCTGAAGAATTTGGAGTAAATTCTGATGATGATGACTCTAGTTCTTTGGATGGAAGCATGAACATAGGGGGAGCTGAAGACCCAAGTTCTGCTTTCAGTTTACCTAAATGGGAATGGGCGAAGGAATTTTAACCAGGGCAATTTGAGGGTCTTTGGTAAAACAAGTCATAGCTATTCAGCAGGCCCTTTAGGAAGCTTCAGATGCTGGTACCAAGGCTGTTCTTCAAGCTCACCTAGACTCCTTACAGTTAATGAAGATCCAACACTCAAGATAGAATCTCAGTGTGGATGAATTGAAAAAGGAGATAACTGACTTAAAGACATATAACTCTGAGAAGCTGGATTCAATAATGCCATATGGTACCATGCATGATCTACTACTAAGATTGAGGAGAGAATCAGATTCTGACAAGAAGTTAGCCAAGCTGGAAAATAGAGTTCAGGTTATTGTGAATTCAGTGGCTCTACTTCTTCAAAATCAACAGACTCAGAAAAATCTTCTCATGCAACTGGCTAAAGCACAAGGCCTAACTCCTCCACTTGATGATAATAAAAAGGGGGAGAGAGAATCAAGTAAGGGGGAGAAAGGACCAACTGAGGGGGAGAAACTTCAAGTTCAAATCAGCAAAGTAATTGTACCTTCAATTACTATCTCCAAGCCACCAGTTGCAGATGGTATAGATCTTATAAATGCAGCAGCAGCAAATTTGAAAGATGCTGATAAAGAAGAGTTGACTCTGATCAACTGGAAAAAGATTGATGAGGAAATACAGAAAAAGTTTCAATTAGTCAAGGAACCAAATCAGTCATCCATTCATCACTCTCATGTCAAGCCAATCAATGTGAATGAGATGAGCATGAACTATCTGGAGAAAAGGACAATCTTCCTGCATCAAGACTACAAAGGCTGAGATAATTCTTAAACCAAGGGCAAACTATCCAAAGTCATCTTTGAAGAACCCTATGGATTCTGTGTATGAGACACCCAAGCCTGATGAAAAGAAGCTTCTGTCAAGATCTATTCTCCTCTACAAAGATCCAGCTGATTCAGCCTCAAGAAAGAGAATTGCAAAGATATTCAGAAATGGGAAGGAAATTTGTGTGGTAGCTGGACATCCACAATTTGCTCATTCAAAGGAAGAAGAAAAAGTCAGATTGAAGCAGGAAAAGAGGCAAGCTGCTCTAGATGCAAAGAAGTCTAAACAAAAGAAAGAACAGCTTGCTATCTTGGCCAAGCTACAGGCTGTGAATTCTTCTCAACAAATTCCCTCTCAACCATCTCAAGCTGTTGAATCAGAGAAGAAGATTGAAAAACAGAAGAAATCCCCAAGAAAGAAAGAACTGGCTAAAAGAACAAAAAGAAAGTTGGATGTTATTGACAAGGAATTGGAAGATCAATTTCCAAAGGAATCCACTCAAGCTGAAACTCAAGCATCAAAGCCCTCTGTGGTGTTTGAAGACATAAGGGTGGTGGACCCCTACAGGAACATACATGGAGAGCCTATTGTGCCAAAGGATGAGCCAATAGAGTGGGATAAATTACCAATTCCTGACTTCAACTTGCCAATTCTTACTAAGCCAAGAAAGACAAAATCAAGGGCAGTCAAGAAAGTGAAGCTGTCACCTCTCAAATACAAGTCAGTAGTCAAAGCTCAACCCAAGGTCAATAGGGGAGACTACTTGTACTTGTGTGACATCAAAGAATTCTCAGATCTAAACCTCTATCTGGAGGAGCTGGATGAGGTAAGGGTAATTGATGCATACAGAAACCTACCTGAAAGGTTGGTGTTCAAGTACAAAGGGGAAGGGAGATTCAGTGACCTCTTCACAGGATACTTCAAGAAAGCCAAGCTGTGTTGATCAAAGTCTACTCATCCTTCAAGAAAAACTTTGGGTTCAATGTAACTGCAAGAAGATTAGTGTTGAAGAAGATTGAAGAGCTAAGGAGTGTTAGAGCCAAAGATGCACTACCCAAAACTCTTATCATCCCATACACAGGGAGAAGAGTGCATCTAAGGCCCTACTGGCTGATGGAATTCATGGATGACAAGGGTGTGAGAAGATTCTTCAGATTAGAAGACCAATTGAGTATCTCTAGCAATGAGACTCTCTTGGAAATGCAAGAAATGTTAGATCTCTCAGAATCTGATGAATTAGAATTCCACAGACAGCTCCAGAATCTAATTGAAGAAAACTACAGAAAGCTTGGAAGAAGATCCAGACCTTCAAGAAACTAGAAAAATCTGCTCAGACTAGAGGAGCATCTTGAACTGACTGTGAGACAAACCTTGTACATTTTTGTTTAAATTGAAGCACTTTCAGTTTTATCTACTTATCTTTAAAGGTATATGTTTAGGATGTTTTGTTATCATCAAGTATCTCTTAATTTATGGCTACAATTCCAGTAGACATAAATTGGGGGAGATTGTTGTGAATATGTTGTGTACTTGATGATTACCTAAACAAAACATCTAAGTAGATTTTACTTAGTGAAATAATGTAGCACTCGACGGATAAGAATTATAGTCCCGACAGATAACTCATTATAGTCCCGACGGATGATTAACTTATTATCCATCGAGTGAGTAGCTTATGTAATAATAAGTTTGTAGCACAGTGTTGTATGCACCTTTGTATAGAATCTGAAGTAGCATATAAGTCATGTTGACTTTAACTAGACATGCAGAATAGGTTGATTAACTGTACATAAACAATGTCTTGTAATTCTGTATAAGTGAAATGAAGTCAAGTGCCAAAATAGCTACCAACGGATGATTAACAAAGCTTCGACGGATGATCAAATGACTATCAACGGATGTTTAACATAGCAGTCGACGGATGATCAATCAAGTCATCGACGGATGATCTGAAAATTGACGGATGATCATATCAAGAATTCAAACATCAGTTGAACAGTGAAAGCTGACACACAGCCGTTGAGTTGGATACAAACACACTGTGGAAGCCCATTAACTGGGTAATAGAGGATGAAAAGCAGCAAAGATCAAGACTGTTAGATTTTATATTTGTTCAGTCTTTTTGACTTTGTAATCTTGGTAATATATAAACCAAGAGAGTAGCAAATAGAAAAATAACTGAGATAGCTAAGAAACAACAATAGAGAAATCTTTGTAAGCACTATCTTTAGCATTTCCTGTGTTCTTAGCAGTTCTATTTTGTAAGCAGCTGTGAGCATTTCTGCACACAGAGTCCTCTCGATATATTAAATATATCCCTGGTGGAATTGTTTAAATCCACCAGAAAGTTTTTAAAGACTCTTTTTTTTAATTACTTATGTTTTGATTCATTCAAGTTTACATTCCGCATTGTGCTAATCAAAACAAATATATCCATAATCGAGTTGAACATTTTTATTTCAAGAAAAAGGTTCAAGAATTCCATTCAACCCCCCTTCTGTAATTCTTACTATATTGTTAAGGGATTAACAAGTGTTACAAGTATAAATTACAGATTAAGGTTACAATACAACTAATCTTAGGGTTGTCAATATGACTTAGTCTTGTTATAATATATGCATGTCTTGCACAACACTCTGGGATTATAGCGCTAAAACTGTTGAGTGCCATTGTTGTTGAGTAAGAGTGAATGGGTTAGAAAAAATAGTGAAAAAGAGTTTGAGACGAGAGAGAAATCAGTTTGAAATTTAAAAAGCTAGGTCACTTAGAGTTCTCGAAGAATGTGTATCGAGATGTGTGGGTATTTATAATAAAAGTAAGTGACTTTTCGAGAACTCAGAAATAGACGTTTGGAGTTTGTCTATCGAGAAGTCATTTTGAAAACTGAAAAACATATCGATAAGTCATTTTGTTTTAATCCTGTAGAGAACTAAAAATAGGCTTATCGAGATGTCAAATAAATACCCAGTTTGTCCAAAATGGACAGAATTGTTTCCATTTTTTTTAAATAAATCAAAATAAAATCATAATGATTTTGTCAAAAGTATTTTACTAAAATAATATATTGGATTAAATTATTTCAGTTCTGAGTTATTTATAAGTCTAAAATTATACTTGTAGAGAACTTTGTGAGTTAAAACTTATAGAGAACTCTACAATGACTTATCGATAAGTCATAATAAAGCTTATCGAGAAGTCAGGAAATTAACTTATCGAGAACTCACTCGAGAAGTCTTAAAATGACTTGTCGATAAGTTAATTAGACTTATCAAGAACTCAGTTGTCTATATACTCTTGATTATTTTGATTATGCCTTGTGTTTATTTTACATACTGAAAATGTAAATCAACATCTAGACAGTTTACTTAGAATTTAAAAAATTCCAAGCTGAATTTTGAATTTTGAAAAATAAATATGCAGAGATTTCTGAAATATTTATAATTCATATTTCAGTTAATTTCTAATTAAATAAAATTAATTTTGATTTACTAGAAATTAATCTGTTGCAACACATTAGCTGAGTTCTTGCCTTAGGATGAAGAATTTAACATTCCAATTTCACCTACAAGTCTGGTGAAAGTTGCTTCTGCCAAAGGTTTAGTAAAAATATCAGCTAATTTTTTTCTGTTGGAACAAAAATAAGCTCAATGGTACCATTTGCAACATGTTCTCTAATGAAACGGTACCTTACATCAATGTGCTTTATCCTAGAGTGATTAATTGAATTAGCCATAATAGATATAGCACTAGTATTGTCACATATAATTGGGATTTTGTGTAACACTAGGCCATAGTCAATTAGCTGATTTCTAATCCAAAGCACTTGAGCACATCAACTTCCAACAGCTATGTATTCTGCTTCAGCTATGGAAGTTGACACAAATTATTGTTTCTTGCTATGCCAAGATACAAGTCTTTGTCCAAGAAACTGACAGCTTCCACTAGTACTCTTTCTGCCAACCCTGCATCCATCAAAATCTGCATCTGTGTATCCAACAGCTTCAAAACCAGTTCCCTTAGGATACAGTAATCCCAAGTTAGGATTTCCCTTCAAGTATTTAAAAATCCTCTTCACAACCATCAAATGTGATTCTTTTGGATTGGCTTGAAATCTTACACACAGACATGTATCAAACATGATGTCCGGTCTATTTGCAGTTAAGTAAAGCAATAATCTAATCATTCTTCTATAGCTTGAAATATCTACACTCTTGCCCTTTTTATCTTCATCCAACTTTGTTGCTATAGACATAGGTGTAGAAGTAGGTGAACAATCAACCATACCAAACTTTTTCAATAAATCCTTAACATACTTAGTTTGGCTGATGAAGATTCCATCACTTCTTTGACTAGCTTGAAGTCCAAGAAAGTAACTTAACTCCCCCATCATACTCATTTCTTATTCACTCTTCATAAGCTTAGAGAATCTTTGGCACATCTTTTCATTTATAGAACCAAAGATAATATCATCCACATAGATCTGAACTAGGATCATATCATTATCATGCTTCTTGTAGAAGAAAGTTTTGCCTATGGTACCTCTAGTAAAACCATGTTTAAGTAAGAATTCTGACAATGTATCATACCAAGCTCTAGGTGCCTGTTTTAGTCCATATAGAGCCTCGAGTAGCTTGTACACAAAATCTGGAAATTCTGGGTCTTCAAAGCCAGATGGTTGTTGCACATAAACTTCTTCTTCTAGTTCACCATTTAGGAAGGCACTCTTGACATCCATTTGATACACTTTGAAATTTGAATGTGCAGCAAATGCTAGAAAAATCTTTATTGCTTTAAGTCTTGTAACTGGAGCAAAAGTTTCATCATAATCAATTCCTTCTTCCTGTGAATAGCCTTTTACAACCAACCTTGCGTTATTTCTGGTAACTATACCATTTTCATCCATCTTGTTCCTCAACACCCATTTTGTTCCAATTACACTTTTATTCTTTGGTGCAGGAACTAACTCCCAAACTTTGTTTCTTTCAAACTGATTAAGCTCTTCTTGCATGGTAGATATCTAATCAGGATCCATTAGAGCTTCTTCAGTTTTTTTAGGCTCTACTTGAGACAGAAAGCATGCATGTAGGCACTCATTAGCAGTTGCACTTCTAGTCCTTACACCAGTGTAGGGATCACCAATTATTGTATTTGGATTATAACTCTTGTCTTATTTTATGGTGTGAGTTTGTTGCCTGGTGCCTTCATCATTTTCTTCATTATTGGTATGACCAGTAGATCCTTCTTCTCTTTCTCCCCCTGAGTTTGTGCTTTTAAATTCAAGTGTATGAGATGTGCTTCTATTTTCATGATTTTCTTGTTCAGTAGTCTCTTTATTCATCATCTGATGTGTATTGACTTCAGCCTCTTCATCAGAATCACTGTCAATGTTAAGATTTTCAAATGCAAGGGTTTCAGCTTCATTATCATCAAGGCATTCCAATCCTGGACACTTGTCATCATCAAAAGCCGCATATATGCTCTCCATGATTTTCTTTTGATCAATTACATAGACTTTGTAGGGAGTTCTCTCTAATGAATATCCCAGAAAAATTACTTCAAAAATCTTTGAGTCAAATTTTCCCACATATTCAGAGTGTCTTTTAAAATATAACACTTTCTTCCAAACACGTGAAGATGCTTTACAGTATGCTTTCTTTTAGACATGATTGAGTAAGGTGATTTTCCATGTATCTTGTTATTGAGATATCTGTTTTGAGTGTAGCATGCAGTATTAACAGCTTCTTCCCAAAAACTAGTTGGCAGATTGGCATCTTGCAGCATTGTCTGTGCAGCTTCTACTAATGTTCTGTTCTTTCTCTCAACTACTCCATTTTGTTGAGGTGTTCTAGCAGCAGAGAATTCTTGAACAATGCCTTTGTTTTTGCAGAATTCACTCAATGTTGCATTTCTGAATTATGTCCCATTATCACTTCTCAATCTTTTAACACAGTTTTGATCTTCGGCCTGTTTCTCTATCTTCTTTATTTGCTCAATTATGATGTGTGGAGTCTCATTTTTAGAGTGCATAATATATCTTAAAAAATCATCCAACATCACAAGTGCATATTTCTTTCTTGAAATTGATAAGACATTTACTGGCCTAAACAAGTCCATGTGAATAAGTTGCAATGGTGCACTTATGGAATTCACAGTTTTTAACTTGTGACTAGATATTCTCATTTTTCCTTTCTGACAGGCTTCACAAACTTCAATTTGAGAAAACTCTAATTTTGGTATGTCTCTCACCAGCTCTTTCTTGACTAGAGTGTTGATTGCCTTGTAGTTTAGATGTGAGAGTTTCTTATGCCATAACTTGCTTTGCTCTATGGATGCCTTGGTGTAGAATCAAAAAATTTCATCCTCATTTGTTGAGTCCAAGTGTGCAACAAATAAGCTTCCTTTCCTTGCTCCTTCCAGAGCAACTTCATTGGTTTTCTTGCTGATGAAAATACATTGTTCTTTGTCAAATAGAACTTTAAAACCTTTGTTTACAAACTGGCTGACACTGAGAAGGTTTACTTCAAGACCAGCTACCAATGTTATATCATCAATGATAATATTTCCAGAAATAATCTTGCCATATCCCCTTGTGAATCCTTTATTGTTGTCTCCAAAGGTCACCAAAGGGCCAGCCTTCTCCTCAAATTGTGATAGCTGGACCTTTTCACATGTCATATGCTTGGAGCATCCACTGTCTATGATCCATATGACCTTCTTCATTTTTTCCTGCACACAATGAGTTTAAGTGTGTTTAGCAACCCAAACAGTGTTGGGTACTTTCTTCTTATTAATTGATTTAGCAAAAGTAGAGTTATAAGTCTCAGAAAGAATAGCATTTATAGATGTTTTTGCATTTTCCCTTGCAGTTGTAGACCCAATACTGAATTCTTTGAGATATACTCTCATCTTGTGGCAACCTTTCATTACTTTTAAGTTACAGGGAATGCATTCAAACTTATCATAAAATGAATAAGAATCATTTTCCTTGGCTTCATTATACTTGCAGGCTCCTTCAACTGGCTTGATAACCATCTTTTTACTAAGGTAATATAGGTGATTCACAGAGCCACACTTTTCACATTTCTTCCTTGGAGCATCTGCAACATAAGTAAAATTATTGCTTTTGTTTATTCCAATATTCCCATTTCTATTCTTCTTCTTCTTTCTTGCATCTTCAGTTTTTATTCCTTGATAGGTGCATTGGAATCTTGGTTGACCATGGGCTTTTTCTCATCTTTGGAAGTTGGAGTTGTTTCTACATTCTTCTTCTTATTGTCTTCATCAGCAATTTTTGCTTTATGATCAACTCTTCTTCACTGAAATCTACTTCACATGCTTTGAACATAGGTGAGCCAACCTTTTTCAGCATAGCTGGAACATCTTCATTTTCATTTGCTTTCCCTTTTTCACCTACAGTTTTCTTCTTGTTTTTCAAGGACTCATAATCAAGACCAATAACAATATTTGCACATGGCTTGTTCTTCTGATGGTATTGTCCAACCAACTCAGATGTATTCCTAAAAGATTTCAACTTGATTTCATTATTTTCTAGCTTCTCCCTTAACACAGCTTCAATCTCATTTGCACACTTGAGCTTGTTCTTCAGATATGCATTTTCTTGTTTCACAGCTTCAAGCTCTACCAACAACAATTCAGTTTCTTGTTTCTCATTTTCAAGTTTCTCATTTATCTTTATCAGTGGGCTAACCTCTTCATTAGCAGCAACCATACTTATATGAATGTGAAACATTTCTGTGCTCATCTTTTCAACAGTTTCTTTGTATTGAATCACATTTAAATCAATGGTGGTAAGAATTGGTACCTGTGTTTTTTTATGAGGATGCCTCTCCTTGCTCCAAGGCCATAATTGCAAAATTTCCAACTTCCTCATCTTTATCATTTTCAGAATCATCCCAACTCTTTCTCTCTATAATATAGGCTTTGCTTTGTTATTTCTTCAGAAGAGCTTCATACTTTGCTTCCAATTCAAGATAAGCTTTATCTTTCTTTGCTTTTTTGGATTTCCTGCATTCTATAGCAAAATGGCCTACCTCATCACAGTTATAGCATCTTATCTTTGATCTGTCAACAGGTCCAGTTTTGTAGCCATTTTTTCTATCAGGTGTGTACTTCCCTTTTCCTTTCCAGCTGTTGTCTTTATTGAAAGATTGTCCTTTTCCCTTGAAGAATCTTGGCTTCTTTACTCTAACGTCAGAGAACTTTCATGCTAGATAGGCCATTGACTGATCTAGCTCATCAAGTTCATCCAGGGTGTAGAAATCATCTTCTTCTAATTCCAGTATGACTTGTTCCTGTGAATCATTGTTTCTTTGCTCACTAGTTGAGACACTTGGAGTCTGGAATTTTGGCTCATCATTAGAGATCTGGATTTTATTAACAATGAGAGCACTTGAACCATCTACAACATGCCCTTGACCAGCTCTTAATGATTTCCTTTGAATCATTTCCAATTCATATATTTTTAAAATTCCATATAGAACTTCCAAAGTCAACCTGCTAAAGTCTCTCCCTTCTATGATTGTTGAAATTTTCTGTTCCAAATGGTCAGGGAGTGTGAGCAAAAACTTTAGGTTCCCCTCTTCAGCTTCATAATATTTATCATGCAGCTGCAAGTCATTAATCATCTTGTTAAACCTTTCAAACACATCAGTAATGCTTTTCTTTGGCTTAGCCATGAAACCCTCATACTCTGAAATCAGTATCCTTCTTTGATTTGACCTAACTTCCTCTGTTCCTTCATAAAGTATCTCTATCTTCTCCCAAACCTGCTTAGCAGTGTCACAGTTGACAATGTTATGTACATTACATTATCAAGTGACTCTATCAAGATCAGCTGCAAGTCACTGTCTAGAGAGACTTTTTCTTTCTCAGGCTCAGTGTACTATGAAAGATCTTTAGGAGCATAATGAGCTGGAATAACCATGTCTCCATATGTAGATTCCTCAACTCTTACCATAGGAGTGAAAGGCCCATTCTTGAATCTGTTTACTTTCATATTTTGCTCTGATACCACTTGTTAGATAATGAATTACACACAGAGGGAGGTGAATGTGTTTTCTGTTTTTTTTGCTTTCTTGAAGTGTTTATGGTGATGAATAAAGTAAAATTAAAACCTTGTAGTGAAATGTGTTAGAACTGAATTCAAACAGATAAAATAGTGAACACATATCTTTCAAAACTCACTTAATTTTATATTAAAATTAAGAATGTTTTGCTACAAAATTTCTAGGCTCTTTGTTGATAAAGAGCTTAGCTTCTTCCTTGAGAGAATACAAGATTTATGATCTAAATTGTTACATCTAAACAAAGCATCTAGTGTTTACTTTATAGAACAGTAAACACTGGTTTGTACACAGCATGCATTAATGTGTACCAAACCCTACTTTTGGATAACCAAATATTTCTATTTCTGGCTTAGTTTATCTTTGCTAATCTTGCACGCCTGTGACTTTGCTTTTCCAGTTAATCTTGGCCTTTGATCTTGTACTTCTTCAAGCTACTTTTATAGACTTGTCAATCCAACTGGTTGGATTGTTTGTTGATTGATAATCTTGGATATTTAACTGGTTTGCACTTTGTACTTTGAGTTTTACCTCGAGATCTCCAGTTTGGAATATAGAGAACTTGACATCTCAGTAAGTATATTGGCTTATCGTGATCTCTCATCACTCTATAGTTGTTTTGACTTATCGAAGTCTCTGAGTTCTCTAGTGACAATTGGCTTATCGATAACTCTGAGTTCTCTAGTGAGAAGTTGGCTTATCGATAACTCAGAGTTCTGTAGTGAAGAATTGGCTTATCGATAACTCCGAGTTCTCTAGTGAAGAATTGGCTTATCGATAACTCAAAGTTCTCTAGTGAATAATTGGCTTATCAATAATTCAGAGTTCTCTAGTGAAGAATTAACTTGTCGATATCTCCATTCTTCATGCCTTTAATTTGGCTTGTCGATATCTCTGAGTTCTCTAGTAGCTTTTCTTGACTTCTCGATAAGTCATTCTGGAGTTCTCGAATGACTTCTCTATAACACAAAATCCATGACTTGTAGACTTCTTGACTTGGAATGTTTTTCACAAAACAGATTTATTCAACTCCAAACTTCTTTATACTTTCTCTGAGGCATGATCTTCATGATCTTCTTCCAAAGCTTATTCTTAGGCTTGAGACTGTTTACAGAAAAATACTCCAGTCTAGTCTATTTACATTTTTACAGACTTAAGTGTTGCAATACACAATACATACATAGATTACCGTACAACTTTCTTAGAATTGTCAATTTGACTTAGTCTTGCTATAGTACAGGCATGTCTTGCACAACAAGTCTAAAGTCACTATTAAAGAATCTAGCCGACCAAAAAAGGTCGATCAGCCTCCAAAAAAGGCCTTTGGCCGACCAGACATTCCTCGGAAGGGACTCCATCTGACTTAAGGAGGCCGACCAGCCTTCAAGGGAGGTTTTAAGCCAACCAGGATCCTCTTGAATAATAAATTTCAAGTATTAAAATCCCTTAAAAGAAGAAATGTGCATGATATAAGGCATGAGCCCCGTGAATCTCCGCTTCAAGAAGTTATTTTCCTAATAATAACAAATTTTACCAAGGTAATGTAGGAGAAAGATAAATATCCTCAATAGAAAGACCTCTAAGGCCAGTGTAAGAACCCAAATTTTTTACATCGATAAAAGATCTTTATGAATAAAAACCTTGAGGTTTAATAAAAACATTTGCGACCACACCATATACGAGTTTTTAATTCAAGATTCCGAGTTGCTATTGTGATTATACGTGCCAAATAAGTGTATGTAAACGCTATTAGTTTTCGAAGAAAATGAACTTTAAAAAACGACCATATCTACGAACTGTCAAGGAATACAAGGATCACGATACAATTATAAATCTAAAATTCTATAAATTCAAACCCAAGTACGAGACTTCAAAACGTAAAGAACGGAAAGAAAGGATTTACACCGCGAACCGTTTACGAGAGTTTATTACGAAAATAAATAAGCGACTGAGCGAACGCGTAAACGCATAAATAAACGTATCAAACCAAGCTAACTATACTAGCTAACTATAGTAAGAAACTAACCATGGTCAAGTAAGCAAATAGTAACCTAGACTATATAGAATGATAACCTAAAGGCTAGTAATAGTAAACCTAAAGTCTAAACTAAGTAGAATAGCTTGCAAACCTAGGATTCTAGCCAAGATATTCATGGATTTAGTAGTACTAGGATATATACTAAATCATATCTCACAAATATTCCAAGAGAAGCATTTCCAAGAAACAACAAAACTCTCTCTCTCTTCAAAACAAAATGTTGATTTCAAGAACACCATGAAAAGAAAAACTCATATCTCATGTTCTACTCATTCAAAAATCACCAAATTTTAACCAAATATTCCTCATATCATGTAAAAGGTACGTTCAAAATTTAATGGTCATTGTATTAGTATAGCATAGTCAAATTCTTGCTCAAAATTGGTGTGAATAGTAACTCCGAAAATCTATTTTTATTTTCTTGATTTTCATGGCATGATTTAGCATCCTTAAGCATAACCAATCCCTCCCAAGGTTCTACCATAAAGAATAGAACCTCCCAAGCTACCAAGAAAGGTATAAACCTTCATCCAAACTTTTTTTAAGTTTTAAGTTTCAAGAAAAGTAAGGATCTTGGATATAAGTATGGTTTTGATGATTGATTTAATGTTATCTTGATGTTTAGTTAGTTAGTATTAAGGTTGATGTTTGTTGCCTCAAGAACATGATGTTCCTGAGAGGATTTAGTGTTGACATGATGGTATGGTGATTGTTGATAGTTGGTTGACGATTTAGAAGGTAAACGAAACTCGGATCGTAATCGTAACGTCGTTCAAACGAACAAAACACAACTTAAGATTTCTATAGAAGTTCTCGAATTTATAAACTTTAGTTCTTGAAAATTAGGACTTGATCATGATAGAAAATGTTATGAGGATCGTTCAGGAACTTGAATCGCTTGATTTTAATTTACGGATCAAAAGTTATGACCGTTTTAGTAAAAAATAATTTGCGCGACAAAAACTGCTACAAATTACAAACTTTGTAAATAGAAACGATCGACTTAAAAATATTTAAAAATTATGAAGTTTTAACAGAGAGTAATAAGTAGAGTTTAATAACTTTCATAAAAATTTCAAATAAAAATATTGATTTTTCAATTATATAAAAATATCAGAGTCGAGGTCGCGCGGAGTAAAAATACCCAACGCAACCCACTGTTAGAAAACTGCCACTTCAGAATTTTCACCCCTGTTACCAGAAAACCATTTTCAAATGATGTGTTCTAAATTTTATCTAGATCGCGCACTCAAAAACGGTGTATCAATTAAGTTAATGGTTTGAGAGATATCAATGTTTTAGTGAAAGCGGTTTGAATAGTAAAACTCTGTAGTTGACCGAACTTTTAAAATACTTTTCACCTATTTAAACTCATTTTATCAAAATAAAACTTTTATGATAAATATTACAATCACTCGAGAAGCTTCTCGAGGTGGTTTCATATTAAAATATTAATTTTACGATTTATTAAAATTGTTAGAGTGTGTATAATAACTCGAATTTTTGAGACCTTTCTAAAAATATTTAATGGATAATAACCCTGACAGACGGGGGAAACTTTTTAGCCCACACTATGTTGTGCATTAGAAAATGAGTTTCGAATTTGATATTATGATTATACGTACCAAATGTGTGTATGTAAATGCTATTAGTTTTCGAAGAAAACGAACTTTAAAAAATGACCATATTTACGAATCATCGAAGATTAAGGGAATCACAATATAATTACGAATTTAAAACCCTACGGATTTATATCTAAGTAAGATAATTCAAAACATAAGGAATAAATATGAAAGGATTTTCGTCGCGAACCATTTGCGAGAAAGTATTATGAATACGTTTAAGCGACCGAACGAACGCGTAAATGATTAAATAAACGTAACGCACTAACTAATCGTGGTAGAAAAGTAATCATGGTTACTTTATTAAATAGTGAGCTAAGGAAGTAGAATGATCAATTAGGTTAAGAGAATAGTAAGCTAAATGGCTAAATTATCTAGCTTAGCTTGTAAACTAGAAAAGCCTAGCTAGTTTTGTCTAAATATTTGGAAACAAAAATAAATCCTAGGATATATACTAGAGAATACCAAGAAGCAACAAAATTTTCTCTCCCTCTCTCCCAAAAGCTCCATTCGGCCCCTTCCCCATAAACCAAGAAATCAATTTCAAATCACTAAGCTCTAATCATGGAAAAATTCCCCCATTAATTCTTAAGCTTCATACCACCTAAACTAAGGTAAGATAAATCTTTGATCTCTTTTTTATCAAGGTTTGATGGGTGAAATAAATTCAAGAAAGATGATAGTGAATAGTATGAATAACAACTTTTATTTGGTTTCTTGATTTTAATGGTTGTTTTAGGTTCCAAAAACCATACCAAGCACTCCCAAGAATTCACCATCATCAGGAACATATCTCAAGCTCTCAAGAAAGGTATAAATCTTTGACCCAACCTTACTTAAGATTTAAGTTCAAGATTCTTTTAGAACATAGTTGTAAACCTAGTTTTGGTGGAAGTATTGTTGTAATCTTGATGTTTAGCTAAGTAGATATAAGGTTGATTGTTGTTACCTCAAGAACATGATGTTCTTGAGAGGAGTTAGTGTGATAATGATGATATGTTGATTTTTGGTGGTAGTATAAAGATTTAAGGCATAAACGAAACTTGGATCGTAACCGTAACCTCGCTAAAACAAACAAAACGTAACTTTAAGTTTCTGCAGAAAGTCCCGAAGATTTAAACTGTAGTTTCTTGAAAATTATTATGATATAAAATGTTATAAGGATCGTTTAGGCGCTTGAATCGCTTGATTCCGATTTACGGATCAAAAGTTATGACCGTTTTACTAAATGTGATTTATGCGACAAAAATTGCTACGAATTACGAACTTTAAAAATAAAAAGGATCGAATTACAAATATTCATAAATCATGAAATTTTTAAAGAGAGTATTAAATTGAGTTTCCTAACTTCCATAAAAATTTCAAGTGAAAATAATGATTTTTCAATTTTATAAAAATATCGGAGCCGAGACCGCGCGATTAGAAAACCGTAGTATCCATAAGCGGAGCCGACGAGGAAAATGAAAACGGACTTAAGACACATCGAAAAAGGAAACGACCATAATGAGAACAATGACTTAAAGAAATAATAAGGGTAATATAAGTTGAGAGGGTGCATAATAAATAGCACGTGAGTGCGAGTCACCGTAAATTAGAACGGGACCTAACAAAACGAATTTTGTTTATGATTATAGATTTCCGAGCGGAACCTAGAGCATCTTTCATCTCGAGATACCCAGGCAAGTTTACGGACCCAACTCCATTTATTGTTGTGTTGTGAAAGGATTATTTTATTATCATTGCATAAATACCATGCTTGCCATGATACGTAGTAATTGAATTTTTGCATAATGTAGCGATGTTGTACAATAAGCATATATCGTAAAATGTTTAATTCCGCTATAAGCGTGACATATAATTATAAGACCGAGAATCTGGAATTTTAAGATAGAACCCGGGGATTATTCCGGTGATATGATAAGACGATTAAAAGTCCATAGTAGTATGTTTTAAAGGACTCAACGTCCACTTACGAAATATTAAACACCTCGAACTTTTATTAAAAATAATTTTCAAAGATCGTATTCCCTCAACTATACTTTATCGTTTGATTAATAAATATTTATTAACTATTCATTTATTATGGGAGAAGTATTCTCCAGTGAGTATTTATTTCAGACTCGATTACATATTAAGGTTTACTAAATTACTTAAGCATAAATAAGTTGGGGAATATTATTTCGATATTCTTTTAAAGTGTAACTATTCGAGATTTAATTATTTATCGATTAATATTTAATTATTTATTATTTATTAAATGATTTATTTATGATTAAAAATCATAAAACTACTTTTAAAATACTTTCTAATTTTCGGAAAATCATTCGAATAATTTCAGATCGTCGAAGAATATTATCTCGACTTATTTTAAATATTTTGAATATAGTTTCAAAAGAAACTTCCCCTTATTTAATTATTTGTTGACAACGGTTAACTCGCATCCTTAGTACTTCCTCCGAAAAATTCGGAAGTACGTATACTTGTAAATATATACGCTAATAAAACAAGTTGTTTCTATCAACAAGCAAAACGCTTGGCGGAATTTCGATGTGGTTCGAGTTCTCGAGATATGATAGAATTCTTTTAAAGGATAAGGGAGGGGTAGACTCTAGTACTATGTGTGCTAGATGGACTACCAAAGTTATCGCAGGCGAAGGTACTCTGTGTACTCAGGAACTTGTGAAGTATGTGTATACCCAAAATGGGACACGTAGCCCGAATGTGGCCAGGGTGATAACCGGGATACGAAGGTGTCGTCCTTCTACTAGTAGAAAAGGTTACTATTTTCATGTAGTATGACTGATCATCATATGCGGCGGCTTCAATTAACGTCCTACTATTTTTCCAACTGGAATTGTAATGCAATACCATAACCCGAGCTTAGTGTTGGGTTTACCATTAAGGTATTTGCAGGATAATAAATCCACTAAAGAATTGTTTCCAAAAGTAGGTGTGTATCACCAATGAAAACTATTTTTGAATAAAACATAAATATTCTATATGACGTTTTACTTGAGTTTATCATACAGTCATTTCATACCGTACATTATTATGTTGGGCATTATAGCTCACACTTGTTTTCTTAAATTGACACAACACAACAGTGAATCAAGATGCCTATCATGAAACTCACAGCCAGGAAACGGGTAGGAAACGGCCAGCTGTTCCGTAGGTTGTTTGGTGTTGTACCACAGGTAGACCGAATAAGCTGGATTGGTTTTCAGTTATTTTTAGTTCGGCTTATTTACAAGTATGACTTATGTAAGGTAATAAATAAGAAACAAATATTTGACCGACGGACTAGCCTTACTTAAAAGTTATTCCCCGGTAAGACTTAATTACTTTTGGGTTGTAATAATTATCACTTTGTGGTTTGATTTACTCTAATAATGAATGGTTCATTTCCAAGACAATAACCTATAAGTGTGTGTGACAAGTGTGGGGTCGTAAAGTGTGAGTATTTATATATTGTGATGCGAGGTATATGGTATATAGGGATTAAGATGGCGTGGCCTCCGAGATCCCTGACCCCAGATTTTGGGGCGCCACAGTGTGAGTCGCGTAATAGTAACATTCGGTAAAGTCAACTCTAGAAGACTACTTTGCCGTCCGTTTCGACTAAGGATTGATACTTATTATGAGTCGGTCGAATATTGAAAATTATAAAGTATTGAACTTATTAGAAATATAAGTTGGTGATGGGATTAGGAATACTGAATAAAATTATGATATTTGTTGATTAGAAAACCCTGAACGAGATGAAGTCGGAAAACGTACCTTGGACTCCAAGCAAGTTTTCAAACCCTACCTTTTAAGAACTATTGTGTTGTGATTGCTTTTAAATACTGCAATATATGCATGATAAATGTTTTACGGTGATTTACAAATTGTTACATATTGAATCATAAGATATGATGATTTTGGTATAATAAAAGTACCGGATTTGAAACAATATATGTAGACGGGGGATTGGTCGGTGTAAGTTTATAAAAACCCGGAAGTATTCCGGAGTTGTTATATTTGAGAAATGTTAACGCTAGAGAGTAGCGTAACATGTATATTGTAGACTGAAAGTCGGTCGGTATGTATATTATAGTAAAAACCCGAGAATCATCCCGATGATGTTTTGGACGATCAAAAGTCCGTATTTATTTTATTCCAAGGGACTTGATGTACGAAGTATTAAATACCTCGAATTTATTTAAAATGATTTCCAAAGATCGTATTCCCTCAACTATATTTAATCACTCGAACAATGAATATTATTTCGGATATTCACTTTAATTAGGAGAAGTATACTTCAACAATTATTTGTTTTAAACTCGATTACCTATATCTATTAAAGATTACTTTAATTATTTAAACATAAATTAGTTGAGGAATATTATTTCAAATATTCTTTTAAAGAAGAACTATTCGAGGTTTAATTATTTAATAATTATTATTTAATTATTCAGTATTTATTAAATAATTTAAAATGATTTAAAAATCATAAGACCTATTTTTAAAATACTTTCTGAATTTCAGAAAGTCATTTGAATACTTTCAAATCGTCGAAAAATATTATATCAACTTATTTTATATATTTTAAATACAGTTTCAAAAGAAACTCCCCCTCATTTATTTTCTGTTGACAACGGTCAACTCACATTATCTTAGTACTTCCTCCGAAAATTTTCAGAAGTACATATATATAATAGCAACATGAGTTGTGCCTATCAATAAGCTAAACACTTTGGGAACTCGAGGAGTACGAGTTCTTGGGATATGATAGGATTTCTTAAAGGACAAGGGAGGGGTAGAGATCAAGTACTTCGTGTATTGGGGAGACTGCCAGTACCGTGGGAGACGGTACTATGTGTTCCTAGGGACCTGCAAAGTGTGTGTATACCCAAAATGGGACACATAGCCCGTATTAGGCCAGGGTGATAACAAGGAGTTTGGAAGTCATCCTTCTACTAGTAGAAAAGGTTACTATTTTCGTATTACTGTTAGTCCTTTAACAATGTAACAAGAATACAGAAGGGGGTTGAATGGAATTCTTGAACCTTTTTCTTAAAATAAAAATGTTCAAACTCGAATATAAATATAAGTGTATTGATTAGCACAATACGGATTAAAAACTTAAGTGAACCAAAATACAAGTAACTAAAAACAAGAGTCTTTAAAAACTTTCTGGTGGATTTAAACAATTCCACTAGAGATATATATATATTATATCGAGAGAACTCTGTGTGCAAGAATGTTCACAGCTGCTTACAAATATGAACTACTGAGAATACAGAGAAATGATAATAATTCTGCTTACAAATGTTTCTCACTTTTTGTATCTCAGATCTTTTTTTCTATTTGCTACTTCTTGGTTTATATATTATCAAGATTACAAAGTCAAAAGACAGGATCATTAAAAAAACTATTGGGTCTAATGCTTTGTTACTTTATTCTCTATTACCCAGTTAATAGGCTTCCTCATTCCATTTGCATACACTTCAACGCATGTGACTATGCTGTCACTGTCAACTGATATTTGAATTCTTTATCCGTTGATTACATGATCATCCATCGACTTTATGATCATCCGTTGATGGCTTCATTGATCATCCGTCGACTGCTATATTGAACATCCGTTGATAGCTATTTGATCATCCGTCGATGGCTTTGTTAATCATCCGCCGGTAGCTATTTTGGCACTTGACTTCAATTCATTTATACAGAATTACAAGACATCATCTATGTATAATTAATCAACCTATTCTGCATATCAAATTAAAGTCAACATGACTTATATGCTACTACAGAATTTATACAAAGGTGTATGCAGAAATGTGCTACTGACTCAATATTACATAAGCTACTCACTCGATGGATAATAAGTCATCATCCGTCGGGACTATAATGAGTTATCCGTCGGGACAATAATTCTTTTCCGTCGAGTGCTACATTATTTCACTAAGTAAAATCTACTTAGGTGTTTTGTTTATGTAATCATCAAGTACACAACATATACACAACAATCTCCCCCAATTTATGTCTACTGGAATTGTAGCCATAAATTAAGAGATACTTGATGATAACAAAACACCCTAAACATACAGCTTTAAAGAAAAGTAGATAATACTGAAAAGTGCTTCAATTAATCAAAATGTACAAAGTTTAGCTCATAGTCATTTTCAAGATGCTCTTCTAGCCTGAGCAGATTTTTCTAGTTTCTTGAAGGTCTGGATCGTCTTCCAAGCTTTCTGTTGTTTTCATCAATCTGATTTTGGAGCTGCCTGTGAAATTCCAGTTCATCAGATTCTGAGAGATTTAGCTTTCCTTGCATTTCCAAGAGAGTCTCATTACTGGAGATGCTCAATTGGTCTTCTAATCTGAAGAATCTTCTCACCCCTTTGTCATCTATGAACTTCATCAGCCAGTAGGACCTTAGATGCACTCTTCTCCCTATGTATGGGATGATTAGAGTCTTTGGGAGTGCATCTTTAGCTCTAACACTCCTTAGTTCTTCAATCTTATTCAATACTAGTCTTCTTGCAGTGATGTTGAACCTAAAGTTCTTCTTGAAGGATGAATAAACTTTAATCAGTACAACTTGGCTCTCTTGAAGAATCCTGTGAAGTGGCCACTGAATCTCCTTTTCTCCTTTGTACTTGAACACTAACCTTTCAGGTAGGTTCCTGTATGCATCAATACCTCTTACTTCATCTAGTTCATCCAGATAGAGATTTAGATCAGAAAATTCTTTGATGTCACACAAGTATAAGTAGTCTCCCTTATTGACTTTGGGCTGAGCTTTAACTACAGACTTGGATTTTAGAGGTGACAGCTTCACTTTCTTGACTGCTCTTGACTTTGTCCTTTTTGGCTTGCTAAGGATTAGTAGATTGAAGTCTGGAATTGGTATGTTCTCTCATTCTATTGGCTCATCCTTGGGCACAATAGGTTCACCATGAATATTCCTGTAGGGATCCACCACCCTTATGTCTTCAAATACCACAGAGGGCTTTGATGTTTGAGTTGTAGCTGGTGTGGATTCCTTAGGAAATTGATCTTCCAATTCCTTGTCAACAATATCCAGTTTCCTTTTAGTTCTTTTAGCCAATTCTTTCTTTCTTGGAGATTTCTTTTGTTCTTCAACTTGTTCCCTTGATTCAGTAGCTTCAGATGGTTGAGAGGGAATTTGTTGAGATGAATTCACAGCCTGTAGGTTGGCCATGATAGCAATCTGCTCTTTCTTTTGTTTAGACTTCTTTGCATCTAGAGCAGCTTGCTTCTTTTCCTGCTTCAATCTGGCTTTTTCTTCTCTCTTTGCTTGAGCAAATTGAGGATGTCCAGCTATCACACAAATTTCCTTCCCATTTCTGAATATCTCAGCAATCCTCCTTTTAGAAGTTGAATCAATTAGATCTTTATAGAAAACAATTGATCTTGACAGATTCTTTTCATCAGGCTTGGGTGTCTCATACACAGTGTCCAAGGGTTTCTTCAAGGATGATTTTGAGTAGTTTGCCCTTGGTTTAAGAATCATTTCAGCCTTTGGAGACTTGATGCAGGTAGATTGTCCTCTTTCCAGATATTTCATGCTCATCTCATTCAAACTAATTTTCTTGACTTGAGAGTGATGGATGGCTGACTTAACTGGCTCCTTGACAAGTTCAAACTTTTTCTGTATCTCCTCATCAATCATCTCCCAGTTGACCAAACTCAACTTTTCCTTCTCAGCAACTTTCAAGTTAGCTGCTGCTGCTTGAATCAGATCTATACCATCTGCAACTGGTGGCTTTGAGACAGTAATTGAAGGCACAATTACTTTACTGATTTGTATCTGAAGCTTCTCCCCCTCACTTGGTCCTTTCTGCCCCTTTTTATTATCATCAAGTTGAGGGGTCAAGCCTTGTGCTTTAGCCAGTTGCATTAGAAGACTGGTCTAAGACTGTTGATTTTGAAGATTGGTGCCTACAGAGTTTTCAATAACTTGAAATATGTCCTCCAATTTCGCCAGCTTCTTTTTAGCATCTGATTCTCTTCTCAGTCTCATTAGCAGATCCTGCATGGTACCATAGGGCATGATTGAATCCAGCTTCTCAGAATTGTAGGTCTTCAAGTCAGCTATATCCTTTTTGAGTTCATCCACACTCAGATTCTGTCTTAATTGTTGTAGCTTCATGAGATGTAGAGAATCTAGGTGGGCTTGAAGAATAGCCTTGGTATCAGCATTTGAGGTGTTTTGAATGGCCTTTTGGATAGACATGATTTGTTTGACTAAGGATACATTGAATTATCCTGGTGTAGACTCCTTTGTCATTGCCAATTCAGGTAGATCTGGAATAGAACTTGGGCCTTCATCTCCCTCTAATTTCATGCTTCCATCAAATTAAACAGAGTCATCATCATTAGAATTTACTCTAAATTCTTCAGATGGCTCACCAGTTGTAGGGGGCATCAAATTGACAGCAGCTTTATCCCTTTGTAGAGATTCTGAAGTATGTATTAGATTTAAAGTCTTCTCTGCCTCCTCATTGCCCTGAGCAACCAATAGTTAATAGGCTGACACAGGATGAGTAAAAGTGTCAGCGTTCAAGGAAATGTTATCAATTACAGCTTTGTAATGTTGCTGAAATTGTCTTTCCTTTTCAGCATCATCCATAATCATTGACTCATGAGCAATGGTTGGATCCACCCTTATACCCTTTATACCTGCTTTTCTCTCATGTTCTCTCTTTTGTTGCATCAGGGTCTCACCCTGGCTCCCCACCCTCACACCCTCACCTTCACCTACTAAGGTGGGACTCCTCTCACTCCCTTTTGCCAATCCTGAAGAAATGGATTGCAGATTTTCACTCATTTCCTCTCCTTTTGCCTGGGAGCAACCCAACCTCTCACTCAAAACACTCTGCTCTCTCAATCCTAAGAGTGACTGTACAACCACTAAATATTCTGCACTTGAAATAATTGAAGTTTGAAGTTATGCAGAGATACTCGACAGATGAGTGATATCCATCGAGTGAGTGGTTTTGCTATCCGACGGATAATTGCTGTTAAGCTTATCCGTCGGGATACAATCACTACTCGACGGATGAGAAATATCCGTCGAGAGAGTAGAAATGAATGAGGTGGAAATAGAAACTATTGTTGACTCTGTGCTGATTGAAGATATTTTAGGCACAAATGACACAATAGTTTCTGAAAGAATTGGCAAGTGAGCCAACAAATCATCTAAAAGATGATGCTCACTTGTACTAGATTTTGGCTTCCCCAACAGAGTTAAAGAAGGGGAATCAGGAATTGATGTGTGTATCATATCCACATCCAGAGAGTTTATTGGTGAGTATGGTGTATGAGGTACTTCTATAACTAGAGATTTTGGTTGTGACTCCACATTTATTGGAGCCACATCAAACTGAATTTGAGAGAGTGCAGGGACTGTGTCTTTAGCATCAGTTTGCACTGTGTGTGTGCCCTGTGCATCCCCAGAGGTTTTAGATTTCTTCTATCTTGTATAAGTTTGGGGTGAGCTTGTGTCCCTAACCCTTTTGGCCTGTGCTCTTGGCTGAGAGCTTTGTTCAATAACCACATCCTTTTGGGAGGATGCAGCTAGAAGTGAGCTTTTATCCTTTTTAAGCACTGCAGTTTGTTGGGAAACTACAGTGTGGCTAGGTTGGGATTCACTCAACTCTCCAATCTTATTCTTGGGGTTTCTTTGATGTTCACCCCTTCCCTCACCTAACTTACCCTCCTTCACACTCCCCTCTTTGGTTTTGGTGGATTTTTTAACTGGTATCTTTTGAGAGATACCAGAGGGGGTTTTCTTTGATTTGGTTTTGGAAATAGTAGTAGGTTTGGAGGCTTTGGTAGGCAACTGTTTGGTCATTGGCATAGTTGGCATAGCTACTCCTGAATTCAAAGAAATAATGGAGGTTGGAATAGTTGTAGGGATGGATGAACTTACCTCACTTACCTGAGGTGCCTGCATTACAGGAAAGTAGAACATTGGCACATCCTTGTGATGATTAGCCATGTTCAAATATGCAATGAGTCTTCTCTCTTGAACCCAACAATCCAGTTTGTTGTTAGGGTTCTCAAGCACAATCTCTTCACAGAGGTGGTTAGCCAATAACATGAAAAATCTAGCATAATACATATTTTTACCTCTTTTAGCTAACTCACCCAATTTAAAACCTAACTCAAATAGGACAAGGTCACTGAAATTGTAAAATTTATCTGTAACTAGCATGAATAGCATGTTAAGCATGGAAATATTCACTGAATCAAAATTACTAATTTTTCCAGAGAAAACCTTAGTAACTACATCACACATGAAACTCCACTCCTTCCTAAGAGCCATTCTCCTAATATCACTCAGTTTAGAAGTAGGAAGTGCATAATGCATGGAATTAAGCATATTGATAATATCAGTGTCATTGTGTGGTGAAGTCACATTGTTATCAGGAATTTTGAAACATGCTTTTATCACATCACTATTGATACAGAATTCATTACCTTTGATGGTTAGAGTGATGGTCTTGTCAGTAGAGTTGTAGATAGCAGTGGTCCACATCTCTTCAACAACTTCACAGAAGATTGTGGGTGATTCCAGCATGGCGTAATTGAGCTTGCAATTCTTCACAAAGTCCATCATCTTGTGGTAGTCCTCTGATTGCTGAATACCTCTATTGACCAATGCAGTGAAATTGTTCTTCTCATAAATGAACCCAGTTTGAGACATAATCTTTACTACAAGTGCTATTGTTTAGAGAATAAAAGCTTGAAGAGAAGTAGAGTAGGTGCTTGAGAGAGATTTGAAATTAGAGCAGTTGAATTTGAGAATGATAAAAGAAAACAATTGCAATGAAATAAGCTTTTATACTATCTCAAAAATAACTGATAAAAATAATAAAGTAAAGTAAATTAACCAATAGAAATTGCCTAAAATAGCCGTTTAAAAATAAACTGTAAAAATTCCACCCATTATCCGTCGTGTAATGCTTACAAACTATAAGTATACTCGATGGATAATGTACAGGAAATTAACGGCTCAGATTAAGACAATTCGACGGATAAGGATAAACTGTTATCCGTCGATACATAAGATATTCCAGAAAAGTAATTGATTTTTATTAGCAAATGGTGTGTCAACGGATGACCAAACTCGATGGATAAGGGTCATCCGTCGAGATGTAAATTTTGACTTAGCCAAAAATTTCATCCAGAATAGAAAAATCAATTAACTGTCTGGCTGCATTTTAACTTGCAAAATAACTCAGATAAATTTAAGAGTAGTTAAGCATACCTAACTCACTTACCAACCTCGAAAAGGTGGATTCATCCAATGGCTTGGTAAAGATATCTGCAAGTTGCTTCTCACTTGGAATAAAATGTAGTTCCACAGTACCATTCACTACATGTTCCCTTATGAAATGGTACTAGATATCTATGTGCTTTGTCCTTAAATGTTGCACTGGATTTTCAGTGATGGCAATTGCACTTGTGTTATCACAGAAAATAGGAATTCTCTCAATTTGCAAACCATAGTCTAGCAATTGATTTTTCATCCATAAAATCTGTGCACAGCAACTGCCAGCAGCAATATATTCAGCTTCAGCTGTAGAAGTAGAAACTGGATTTTGCTTTTTACTAAACCAGGACACAAGCTTGTTTCCTAGAAATTGACAGGTTCCTGTTGTACTCTTTCTATCAATTCTACAACCTGCATAATCTGCATCTGAATAACCAGTTAGATCAAAACCAGAATCTCTAGGATACCAAATGCCAAGGTTTGGTGTTCCCTTGAGATATCTGAAAATTCTCTTAATAGCTATCAAGTTAGATTCTCTAAGATCAGCCTGAAATCTAGCACATAAACATGTAGCAAACATTATATCTGACCTACTAGCTGTTAAGTACAGAAGTGAGCCAACCATGCCTCTATAACTTGAAATATCCACAGACATTTCAGTAGTGTTTAATTCAAGCTTAGTTGTAGTGGCCATGGAAGTTTTTGCAGATGTGCAATCCATTAGATCAAACTTCTTTAAAAGATCAAAAAGATATTTAGTTTGACTAATGAATATTCCATCACTAACTTGGTTAACTTGTAAACCAAGAAAGTAAGTTAGTTCTCCCATTATACTCATTTCATACTTACTTTGCATCAATTTGGCAAACATTTAGCAAAGTTTCTCATCTGTAGAGCCAAAAATAATATCATCTACATAAATTTGAACAAGTATACTAGAGCCATTAACATTTCTGAAAAATAAAGTTTTATCTACAGTACCTCTTGTGAAGTGATTTTCCAAAAGGAACTTTGATAAAGTGTCATACCAGGCTCTAGGTGCTTTAGTCCATAGAGTGCTTTCAGAAGATAATAGACATACTCTGGAAAATTTGGATCTTCAAAACTAGGAGGTTGACTGACATATACTTCTTCCTCCAAATCTCCATTCAGAAAGGCACTTTTGACATCCATTTGATAGACCTTGAAATTGGCATGGGCTGCATAGGCTAAGAAGATTCTGATGGCTTCAAGTCTTGCAACATGAGCAAATGTTTCATCAAAATCAATTCCTTCTTGCTGACAATAGCCCTTAGCAACCAATCTAGCTTTATTCCTGACTACTATGCCATTTTCATCCATCTTATTTCTGAATACCCACTTGGTGTCTATTGGATTCTTTCCTTTAGGCTTGGGTACCAGCTTCCATACATTATTCCTTTCAAATTGGTTTAGCTCCTCCTGAATAGCTAAAATCCAATCAGGATCCAATAAAGATTCTTCTACCTTCTTTGGTTCTTCCTTTGATAGAAAGCTACTGTATAGATATTCTTCTTGAGTTGCTCTTCTTGTTTGAACTCTAGAAGAAACATCACCAATGATAAGCTCAAAGGGGTGATCATTTGTCCATTTCCTTTGTTGAGGTAGATTAGCTCTAGATGAAGAGATCTCAATGTTGTCTTGATGTGTGATTGAGTTTTGATTGATAGAAACTCCCCCTGAGTTTGTGGATCTTTGATTTGAGAAAGGGGAATTTTCTGTAGGTGATCTGTCTTGACCTCCTGCTCCTTTTGATAACCCGACGGATGGTGAATTTTGAGTACCGACGGATGAGGCAGGTTGTCTCCCGATGGATAACGCAGATTGCCTTCCGACGGATGAAGCATTATGCAACTCGACAGATATTGAGTTTTGTGCTTCATTGGTAGTAGATTTGTCTGCATTATTCTTAGACACTGTTTCTTGATCACTTTCATCATCACTGTCATCACTAACCATCTCCACATTGTCGAATTTGAGGCTCTCATGGTAATCTCCATCTTTCAGTCCTTCAATCTTTTTATCATCAAACACAACATGTATAGATTCCACAATAATGTTGGTTCTTAGATTGTAGACTCTATATGCTTTACCAACAGCATATCCAACAAAAATTCCTTCATCTGCTTTAGCATCAAACTTCCCATTTTGATCAGTTTGATTTCTCAGGATATAGCATTTGCAGCCAAAGACATGAAGAAAATTTAGAGTTGGCTTCTTGTTATTGAACAATTCATAGGGAGTCATGCATCTTGCTTGATTAACCAGAGAAATGTTTTGAGTGTAGCATGCACTATTTATAGCTTCAGCCCAGAAATATGTTGGTAGTTTAGATTCTTCAAGCATTGTCCTTGCAGCTTCAATAAGTGATCGATTCTTCCTTTCCACTACTCCATTGTGTTGTGGAGTCCTTGCTGCTGAAAACTCATGCAGAATTCCATTTTCCTCACAAAATGCTCTCATGACAGAATTCTTGAACTCGGTTCTATTGTCACTCATGATTCTTCTAACTTTGAAATCAGGATGATTTTTGACTTGCCTTATGTGATTGATGATGATTTCACTAGCCTCATCTTTAGACTTTAGGAAATATGTCCAAGAGAACTTTAGAAATCATCTATAATTACTAGGAAAAATCTTTTCCTTGAGATGGACAATACATTCACTGGTCCAAACAAATCCATGTGAAGCAGTTACAAAGGCTCTTCAATTATTGAATCAAGTTTCTTCCTGAATGATGCTTTGATCTGCTTCCCTTTTTGGCAGGAATCACACAGTCCATCCTTTGAAAACTCCACTAGAGGAATGCCTCTTACCAGTTCTTTCTTTACCAGCTCATTCATGGTCTTGAAGTTTAAATGAGATAGCTTCTTGTGCCATAGCCAACTTTCATCCTGACTTGCTTTACTGAAAAGACAAGTTACAGATTCTGCATTGGATGAGTTGAAATCAGCTAGGTACACATTTCCTTTTCTCACACCAGTGAGAACCACTTTGTTGCTTCTTTTATTAGTCACAACACAGGCTTCTGAGTTGAAGGTTACTGAATTGCCTTTATCACAAAGCTGGCTGATACTCAACAGATTGTGTTTGAGACCATCCACTAAGGCAACCTCCTTAATGATAACATTGTCCTTTGAAATCAAGCCATATCCCACAGTATAACCCTTGTTGTCATCTCCAAAATGATACTTGGGCCAGCTCTCTCCTTGAACTCTGTGAGCAGGGTAGAATCACCAGTCATGTGTCTTGAACAACCACTATCCAAGTACAAAAGATTCTTTCTGACACCCTGCACACATTAAAATCAAATCAAGTTGATTTTGGTACCCAAGTTTCCTTGGGTCCTGCCTTGTTAGCTTTCTTTTTCTGTTTCTTGGGTCTTATTTCATTTGCCTTAGGAATTTCAGATTCATCCTTAGTCATTTGAGTTGGACCTTTGAAACCATTCATTGCAACAGAATTATCATGCATATTATAACTAACAGGAAATGGCATGCTTGGTGTAAATATGTTATTCCAGTAAGGCATGCTAAATGGCATTTGTGGCATACTATATACAACATAATAAGGATTAGGTGCAAATGGTATATTAGCAAACTGCGCATTCATGTTCTGTGTAGGTATAGCATTAACAGGCATGGGAGACATAGCATTCATGTTAGGAAATTGAGGCTGAGCAGACATGGGAGTAGGCATGGTAAATTTGCAATTAACAGATAAATGATTTACACTACCACACTTGACACAGATTTTTCTAGGATCATATTTATCAGGTGTGTAGTTATTGTGTTTGTTAATTCCTACTTTACCATTCCTATTGTTTTTCCTTTTAGTCTCTGTTTTGACCTCAATTTTCTCAAGTCTGTCACTTAACTGTTTGACAGTCATGTGACCAACATTAGCCTTTTTCTCTTTCTTAACTTGACTTGACTCTCCTGAAACAAAGTTCTTGGAAACAGACCCATACTTCTCATTCAGCTTAACTAGTTTGGCTTTACTAATGGGCTTGCTCACAGTCGACGGATGAGGATTTTCATCATTCGACAGATAACACTTTTGTTATTCAACGGATAATCCTCATCATCCGTCGAGTCTACATTTATTAGCAGTCCATCTATCAAATTAGGTTCTAGTTTCTCTTTGTTCTTTTTCCAGGCTTCATCACAGAAAGACTCAATTCCTTGAACTTTGGTGATTTAAGCATGGACATCCCTGGATGTTTTCCATGCTTTAATCACCTCTTGTTCACGCTCGAGCTGCTTCTTTAAAATTTCTTCCTTTTTCAAGGACTCAGTTAATTCCTCCTTGGCAATCTAACACTCAATTCTTAATTTCTCAAAATCAATAAACTGAGACTCAAGCACATTATTTCTCTCACTTAAAAACAAATTGTTTTCTTTAATTTTAGCATTTTCTTTAGTAAGAGACTCATGTCATTTATGGCATCATTACACTCAGCTTTAGATAAATGTGCAAGGTTTGTAGTAATTACCTGATTGCTTGAGAAACTTGTCTCTGTCTCATCAGACTTGGCCATTAAGGCTAGATTGACATAGCTGACATCTTCATCTTCATCCAGACCATCTGCTGCCTAGTCATTTTTTGTGTAATAAAAGCCCTTTCCTTTTGCTTGAGTAAATCAAAGTATTTTTGCTTATAATCCACAGACTCAAACTTTTTCTTACTAGAATCTGACTTCCTACACTCACTGGAAAAATGCCCTTCCAAGCCACATTTGAAATATTTGAACTTTGACTTATCCACCATGTTTCTATTTGGCTTGGCTGCTCCAAAGTTCTTCTTGAACTTGAGCTTGGCAAATCTCCTGGAAAGAAATGCTAGGTGCTCATCAATGTCCTCCATGTCATCTTGGCTCAATGAATCTTCACTTTCTACTGCAAGCCCCTTGCCCTTGTTCTCACAGACCTTTGAAGTTGATTCAACAGCTTCCATCTTCGCTTCCTTCTCCTTTTCCAACTCAGCAACTAGTGCAATGGATCCTCCTTTCTTCTTTCCTCTCTCCAACCTTTCATCCTGCTCTATTTCAAGCTCATAGGTTTTCAGGATGCCATACAGTCTCTCCAAAGTAAACTTCTTATAATCTTATGAGTTTTTTAATGAGACAGTCATTGGTTTCCATTCCTTTGGAAGAGATCTAAAGAATTTCATATTAGAGTCTTTAGTCTGATAGACCCTTCCATGCAACTTGAGAGCATTTAGTAGTTTTTGAAACCTACTAAAAATGTCAGTGAGAGACTCACTTTCCTCATTGTGAAAATGCTCATATTGTTGAATCAAGAGCTGCATCTTATTTTCTCTAACTTGCTCAGTGCCATCACATATTATCTGTATAGTATCCCAAACTTCCTTGGCAGATTTGCAGTTGATAATGTTGTCAAACATGTCTGCATCTACTCCATTAAACAAAATATTCATGGCCTTTTTATCCTTTCTGACTTGTTCAATGTCAGGATCAGACCATTCATGCCTTGGCTTGGGGACTGATGGCTCGTTTCCGGTTACAGCTCTCATTGGAACATGAGGGCCTCTTTCTATGCAGTCCACATAGGCCTCATCTTGAGAAAGCATATGAAGATGCATCTTTACCTTCCAATGATGGTAATTGTCTTTATCTAGAAAAGGAATCTTGACTCCAACATCCTTCTTGTTCATCTTGCTGAATTGTTATGATCTTTAAACTCTTTATAAGTTAAGAGCTTGTTCTGATACCAATTGTTAGTCCCTTCACAATGTAGCAAGAATTACAAAAGGGGGGTTGAATGGAATTCTTGAACCTTTTTCTTAAAATAAAAATGTTCAAACTCGAATATAAATATAAGTGTATATATTAGCATAATGCAGAATAAAAACTTAAGTGAACCAAAACACAAGTAATTAAAAACAAGAGTCTTTAAAAACTTTCTGGTGGATTTAAACAATTCCACCAGAGATATATATATTATATCGAGAGAATCTGTGTGCAAGAATGCTCACAGCTGCTTACAAATATGAACTACTGAGAATACAGAGAAATGCTAATAATTCTGCTTACAAATGTTTCTCACTTTTTGTATCTCAGATCTTTTTTTCTATTTTCTACTTCTTGGTTTATATATTACCAAGATTACAAAGTCAAAAGACAGGATCATTATAAAAACTATCGGGTCTAATGCTTTGTTACTTTGTTCTCTATTACCCAGTTAATAGGCTTCCTCATTCCATTTGTATACACTTCGACGCATGTGACTATGCTATCACTGTCAACTGATATTTGAATTCTTTATCCGTTGAGTACATGATCATCCGTCGACTTTATGAACATCCGTTGATGGCTTCATTGATCATCCGTCGACTGCTATATTGAACATCCGTTGATAGTTATTTGATCATTCGTCGATGGCTTTGTTAATCATCCGTCGGTAGCTATTTTGGCACTTGACTTCAATTAATTTATACAGAATTACAAGACATCATCTATGTACAATTAATCAACATATTCTGCATTTCTAGTTAAAGTCAACATGACTTATATGCTATACAGAATTTATACATGCAGAAATGTGCTACATACTCATTATTACATAAGCTACTCACTCGATGGATAATAAGTCATCATCCGTCGGGACTATAATGAGTTATCCTTCGGGACTATAATTCTTATCCATCGAGTGCTACATTATTTCACTAAGTAAAATCTACTAAGGTGTTTTGTTTATGTAATCATCAAGTACACAACATATGCACAACAATTACGACAGATCATCGTATGCGGTGGCTCCAGTAAATGTCATATTCTTCCAATTGTTATTGAGATGTAATACCATAACCCAAGCCTAGGTGTTGGGTTTACCATTAAGGTATTTGCAGGATAATAAGTCAATCAAAGAATTGTTTTGAAGAAAGGTGTTTATCACCAAGAAAACTACTTTGAATAAGTACATATCCTTATACGGATTAATATAATTTCTTTAACAGTCTTTTCATACTGTTGATTATTCTGGCTGAGTATTATTGCTCACTCTTGCTTTCTTTTAAATGTTACAACACAACAGATAACCAGTATGCCGGTGTGGGACTTAATCACTTGCAGTCATGGGGAGAATCCCTGGAAGCTTTGTCTCAGGTGGGCCAGAGTATCAGATAGGTATAAGATATCAGTCGTAATTATTATAACTTCATGTAGAGGTTACGAATAATTGTTTGAGGTCCTGTAAAGTACATTTGAGTTGTAATAACAGATGATACTTGTTGTATGTCATTTCTTAGGCTATAACTTGTGAGTGTGTGAGATTGGGGGTCTGTGATATGGAATTATTGGACTATTGAGTTAATGCAGGTTACACATGATTGAAGGATTGCGTGACGACCCAGATTCCTGACCCCAAATTTGGGGGCGTTACAGCCAGCTTCATCAAGCTTCCTTTAAGTCATGAAGACCCGAAAGTGAAAAGATAAAAGCTTGGAAGGAAAAGTTTTAAAGATGGATATAAATCAAGGAACTCAATATGAAGTCCAAGGCCCATCACAAACACAACACATAAAAGATCGTGTTTGAGGCCTGTCATGAACACGAGTGTGGTGGTTCTTGTTCGAGGCCTACCACGAACATGGTAGTTCATGTTTGAGGCCCGTCACAGATATGACCAAGACTTATTGTCTAAAAAAGAAAAAATATTTCCCCCGACCGACCAGAGGGGTCATGAATGAACCCCTTGGCCGATTAGAGAAGGACGAGTAGCCATCTAGGGAGGCCTTGGCCAACCAGAGGGTCCTCAAATGAGACGTCTGGCCGACCAGGAACTTATTGGACAAAAAATATAAAAAGGAAGGAAATTATGGAATTTTAATCCCAGGAAGCTATGACTCAACTTTGAAGCTACAATTTATGGCCGATTATAGCCACGATTGAACTTTGAGAAGGGTTGTTGTTTATTTAGAGCACCCTCAAACAAAATTCAAGAATGACCGAAACTTTCTTGGAGCAAGCTTCCAACCAACTAAAGGTTCCCAGAAAGAACCCATGGTCGAAGAAGGGAAACTAGCTAAACTACGAGAAGGTCGGAGGCCAGCCAAGACACCCCATGAAGGGTTGCTAGGCTGAATAGGACGTCCAAGGACGTCCTTAAACGGACGTTCAAGGATGTTAACAATCAAGATCTAGGAAAGTCCCCAAATAAGGTACAAGGAATCCAAGGACAAAAATTCGAGGAAGTCCACTAACCTATGCCCCGACTACCAGGGACCTCACGTACGAAGCCCCTGGCCGATTAGGCGGGGCGACCTCCCAAAATGGAGGGTCTTGGACGACCAGGGTGTCCTCGAATGGATGTCTTGGTCACCCAAAATATTCTCATACAAATATCCAAGGAAGTTCACGAACCTATATCCCGGCCTACCAGGGACCTCTCAGACGAAGCTCGGCCCCGACCTACTAGGCTGGGCCTATGACCCAAAATCTAGGGTTTGGGCCGACAAGGACGTCCACGAATGGACGTCCAACGATGTTCAGGAACTAATGGGATGTCCATAATCAAAGGTTCTAGGATGTTCTCAGATGAAGGTCCCGAAATATCCACATAAGAAAGTTCGAGGATGTCTTGGCGAAGAACCTAAAATATCCACAGACAAAGATTCAAGGAAAGCATGAAATGAGGCCAAGGGATGCTCCCAAAGAAGGCTTGATAAATCCACGAAGAAAGGAAAAAAAGATATAAGAACGAAATTGTTTTGAGAAATTCCCGACACCCCTGCCCTATCCTACCAGAACCTCTTGGGAAAGAGGCTCCGTCAAGACTAAGCCACGAAAATCTCCCAATTTGGGGGTTCTAGTCCAACTAGAGCTCTTGGGAAGGAGGTTCATGTCCGACTACAGTGTTCTCCACTCACAAAAAATGATGTCAAGGAGTCCCATGACAGGGTGATCCTGGCCGGCCAGGGCCTCCTGGATGAGGTCTCCCGGCCGACCAAGACCTAGCCCGACCGACCTCCCCATATTGAGGGTCTTGGCCGACCAGCACGTCTTCAGACGAGCCTCCTAGTTGGCCGAGAACGTTCTCGGATGAATATTTCATGATTTTTCGGGAAATTTTTGGGAAAAAATTGAATTGTTTGGGAAAAAATTAAAACTTTTCAGATTTTTTGATTAGCCCTTTCAGGATAGATTAGTGAAATTTAGCCTCGATTAGGGCCTATTAGTGTATATTACATGCAATTAGCCTAAATCAAGCCTAATTAGCAACTTGTGCGATATACTTAGCCCTGATTAAGGCTGTTTAACTTATTTATACTCATAATTAGCTTAGATTAAGGTTAATTAGTGACTTGCGCATATTAATTAGCCCCGATTAGGGTCATATAGCCCTGATTAAGGTCAATTAACCTCGACTAGGCCAATAAGCATACTTTAGCTTAAAATTAGCCTATATTAAGCCTAATTAGAAGCTCGTATATGGAAATTAGCCTCGATTAAGGCCCATTAGCCCGATTAGGGCCTATTAATAGCTTTCACCCTATAATTAACCTTTATAAAGGTTAAAAGGTGATCAATGCTCGTGGTTTAGGCCAGATTTGGTAAGTTTATTGTCAAACACTGTTTAAATAGCATGTGCAAACTCCCAAATGTATAAAGTCACAAGAAATATGTATAAGCCATTATAAATGTGTAGGTCACTCCAAAATTTACGAACAAATGATGATACCCATGAAGGGATGAAAAAACCCAGAGACACGAATAGACCATTATAACTTCCACGAAAGCTCGAGTGGTTTCCCGGAAGTTGGGGGCAAATGATATGGGTCGAAAATAAACCTTAAGGACATATAAATGTCACATTAATTACACTTGAATTTCATGTTCAAAGTCACCCAGACCCACACATCCATGAACAAGGTTGTTCGTGGTAAAGGCCCTATATGGCTAAAGAATAGAGACATCACGTCCAACATGAAAACTAACTCTTACAAGGAAAGATCTGGAATCTGTTTCCTTACATGAGTCCTAATTATCTTCAAAGTTGGAGACTTGTCCACCAAGTCTCCCAACCCAAGTCTAAAATCTTAGACTCAACATCTATATAAAGAGCTCTACCTCTCAACTTAAAACTACATTTTAGATTAATCCTTGAATAAGGACATACAAGCCACTACGTCCTATTGCAAGGACCGCTAATCCCGAACGTAAGAACAACCATCAAAGCTCGAATCTCACAAATCCTAGAATTAATTATTAACGAAAACCTTAGTTTTTATTCCACAACACATGGGTCGTTGCCTTGTGTTGCATCTATGTCTTCTCATAGGGATCATGATTTTTATTTGATTGATTGAACAATATTAAGTTAAAGAGAAAAATAAATAGGCAAGTCCCATGTGAACAATACCATGGGCCAAGGTTTGTGTCAATCACTTTGCAAATTACATGATCAATTTTTTAATTGTTTGAAATTGTTATTGGTTATGTAAGATTGTGCACAGACACACACAAACCGGGGGTATTTGTGAAAATAGCCTATTCATTCTTTTGAATAAGGGTAAGGTTATAGGGGAGAGCATGGGCCGGTTCGGCTCGTTTTCGGCTAAAATCACAACCGCAACCTTATATATTCAGTTTCTAAAATTCAAAACCGCAACCGTCAGTTCGGATTCAGTTTCAGTTTTAAAAACATCGGTTCGGTTGTAATCGGTTCGGTTTCAGTTACAAACCCAATTAAATATAAAATTAAATAATATTACATTGTAGTTTAACACAAATAACCCGAAGAGCGTATTTTATATTTTAACAAAAGAAATCAAGTTAGTCTTTTACAAAGCAAGACAAGAATTCGTAACACGTTGAGGCCAACTACTTTGGCTGCATCTTTTGTTGCCTGCCTTTGTGAGTCACTGAAGTATACAGGAACAGTTATAACAACGTTCCTTACTTTCTTTCCCAGATAGTCTTATGCAATTTCCTTTATCTTAAATAGGACAATTGAAGACACCTCCTCATGTGTAAATTGTATCTCCGTGCAGACCATGCTCTAAAAATTCACCCTATTTTAGCTTCAATCTTCCATCTAGCATCATTATCTGTACACTCAAAGTTAATTATTTCACTTCACCTCCTTCCGTACCTTCTAGCAACACGGAGCATAAAAGTTCTAAACTCGGTTTACACTGTTTGAAACAGGAAAACTATATTTTTGAATCTAAAAAGAAACTTTAAAAACTTTTGAATACAAAAGTGTGAATATAAGGACTTTGCACTAATTACAATAAATTACTTGCTCTAGATCCAAATTAAACCTTAGCATAGAGTAACAAACCAAGTTAGTCAGTTATCAACTTTGTTAAATATATTTGACATGTCATGTCTAATATGTTTCATGTTTAGTTTTTAGATCTTAACAAATAGGAAATATCAGTGCTTACTAGAATCAGTACTTACTGGAAGTCAGAACTTAAGGATATCAGGAATTAGATTATCAGAAGATAATATCAGAAGATGGATATCAGAACTTAAGTACAGGAGGACTAACAGTTAAGGAAGGAAGCTGATTCACAGGAAAGAAGATCGAGACTAATACAAAAAGAAGATATGCATGAAAAGAGTTAGAGGACTTAAAGAATTGTATAAGATATCTGATTGATATATTTTTGGAGACAGAATTATATTCCATATCAATTAGAAGTTATCTTGTAACTGTGTACTATATAAACACAAACATAAGTTTACACTATATGTGTTATCATTATCGAGAAGATTATACATTGTAACCTAGCAGCTCTCGTGATATTTGTTCATCACTGAGAGAGAACAGTTCCACTGTAACAGAGTTTATTATATCGAATATATATGTTTACTGTTACTTGTATTCAAAATCGATTTGATTGTATTCTACACTGTATTCAACCCCCTTCTACAGTGTGGTGTGACCTAACAAGTGGTATCAGAGACTATATGTTAACACACATATAGTAAAGATCCAAAACAATCACGTCTGAAGAAGCAGAAAATCCAACCAAGCCCGCCAAAACTGAAGAAACTCAAAAGACTCAAATTCACAGTCGATATGAGACTATAAGGGTTCCGATACTAAGACCTTCTGAGTACCCCATATGGAAAGTGAAGATGGCTATGTTTCTGGAAGCTATAGATCCAGAATACCTTGACAGAATTAATGAAGGACCACATAAGTCAACCAAGCTCTCTGTTGTAGTTGCAGATCAGCCAGCAAAGACCATACCAAAGGAGAAAAGTGAGTACACAGCTGAAGATATCTCATCCATTGCCAAGGATGCAAAGGTAAGACATTTGCTGCATAGTGCCATTGATAATGTCATGTCAAACAGGGTAATTCACTGCAAGACTGCAAAGGAGATATGGGATGCTTTGGAGACAAGATTCCAGGGAACTGATGCAATCAAGAAAAATAGGACGACTATACTCACTCAAGAGTATGAGTACTTTGACTCAAAAAGTGATGAGTCATTAACTGACTTATATGACAGGTTTGTCAAACTCTTGAATGATCTGTCACTGATGGACAAGGAATATGATCTTGAAGATTCAAATCTAAAATTTCTTTTAGCTCTTCCTGAAAGTTGGGATTTAAAGGCTACTATTATAAGAGACAACTATGCTCTTGATGAAACTACTCTTGATGAAATTTATGGTATGCTCAAGACTTATGAACTTGAGATGGATCAAAGAAGCAAGAGACAAGGGAGAAAGTCAAGGACAGTTGCTCTTAAGGCTGAGGAGGAATTCCCCAAAGTGGCTGTCTCGAAGAAAGGCAAAGGAAAAGCTCTCATCACAAAGTCTGATTCAAAATCATCAAGTTCCGATGGTGATGATTCAGAAACTGAAAGTTTACCTGAAATAGATGCTGATGAAGAGATGATGAAATTGTGTGCTCTTATGGTGAAGGGTATCACAAAGATAGCCTACAGGAAATTCAGAAGGGGAAAGAAGTTTTTCAAGAAAGGTGGAAGTACTGATAAGAAGGGTTTTAGAAAATCTGAAGGCAGAGGAGGAAAGTATGACAGAGGAGATTACTCAAATGTCAAATGCTACAATTATGGTGAGAAAGGCCACATATCTCCTGATTACAAGAAATGAAAAAGTGACAAAGGCAAAGCACTTGTCACAAAGAAGAAAAGCTGGACAGACACTTCAGATTCTGAAGATGAGGTGAACTATGCCTTGATGGCAACTGCTGATGGCAGCCCTGAAACTGCTGAGTTAAAGGTCCCTCAAACAACTTATGCCTTTCATACTGATGATATTACTGAGTTAAGATTCTATCTTAAAACCATGTTTATTAGCTACAGAGATCAAACTTTAACATGTGAAAGATTAACTTCTGAAAATCTTGCTTTCAAGAAAAGGAATGATTATTTAGAAAAGGAGTTAGTTATGTTCCATCAGACTCAGAAAGAGAGAGATGATACTTCTTATGTTAGAGATGAATTGCTAAAATTGAATAAATCTCTCAAAACTGAGTTAGAAAAAGAAAAAGAGATTATCAGGACTTGGACTAACTCTGGCAGAACAACTCAGAACTTATTAAGGAATGGAAACTGGAAAGAGGGCTTAAGTTATGGAGATGATAAAAGTGAAAAAGGAACTAAACAAATTGAGCCAATTGTTGTTAAACAAACTGTTAATCCAAAGGTAAATCCTGTTAAGTTTGAAGCTAAAACTGTAAAGTCTGATTCTGAAAAGATGAAAGAGTCTGTGACAGAAGTTAAGGAGAAGTCAACTATTGACAAATTAGAACAGGATAAACCAGCTGAAGTCAACATAGGCTTAATGACAAAGAAGCAACTTAAGCATAAGCTGAAAGAAATAAGGAATGTCAATAAGGTTAAGGCAGCTAGGAAAAATAGGAATGGAAAGAAAGGTGTGAATAAAAGCAATAATTATATTCCTATTCCTAATGCTCCTAGAAAGAAATGTTATAACTGTGGAAACTCTAATCATCTTGCTTCTTTTTGCAGGAAGAATAAGAATATAAACTTTGTACCTCCTAAGTCAGGAGTTAAGAGTCAGTCTGTTAGGTTTAAGCCACAAAATCCTTGTTTTCATTGTGGTAGTTCATGGCATTCTATTTATACTTTTAAGGAATATCATAGTTTATACTATGATTATTATCAAATAAAACCTTCTTTCAAGAAAGTTGCTTTATTTCCTTCTAGTGTAAAATCTGATGCAAAGTATGATATAAGTTCTGATAAACAGCATGTTAGCATAAACTCTGATATTAAATCCGCTGCAAATGCTAACAACAATAAAAAGGCCAAAGGATCCAAGCAAGTTTGGGTCCTTAAAACTTACCATTAGTGGTCTTTGTGATTGCAGGGCAACTGGAGAAACATCCTAGTACTGGATAGTGGATGTTCAGGACATATGATTGGAAATAAAGTCCTGCTCTCAGACTTTGTGGAGAAAGCTGGTCCAGAAGTTTCTTACTCTAACTGATCATGTCAGACAGCTGGATAAGTTGATCAAAGATTCTGTTAAAATTATAAGAAGTGATAATGGCACTGAGTTCAAGAATTCAATCATAGAAGAGTTCTGCAAAGAGCATGGAATCAAACAGGAATTTTCTGCACCTGGAACTCCACAGCAAAATAGAGTTATAGAAAGAAAGAACAAGACTCTCATTGAAGTTGCACGAACTATGCTTGATGAAGCAAAGCTGTCAACCTACTTTTGGGTTGAAGTTGTGCAGACTGCTTGTTTTACACAAAATGCAACACTCATAAATAAACATGGAAAAACACCATATGAGATGGTGAAGAAAAAAGAAGCCAAATCTGAAATACTTTCATGTATTTGGGTGCAAGTATTTTGTTCTTAAGACTCATCCTGAACAGCTGTCAAAATTTGATCTAAAAGCCGATGAAGGAATTTTTGTTGGATATCCACTTTCCACAAAAGCCTTCAGAGTCTACAATTTAAGAACAAGGGTTATCATGGAATATATCAATATATCTTTTGATGACAAGAAGATTACTGGACTTGAAGATTTCAATGATCTCGATCAGCTGAGATTTGAAAATGAAGACTTAAATTCTGATTCTATAAATTCTGATGACTTAAACTCTGAACCTGTAAGTACAAATGTTATTGAATCTGTGGTAACAACTCTAAAGGAAAATGCACCTATCCAGGGGGAGCAAGCTGAAGATCCTACCACATCTCAAGACTCTAAAGAAGCATCAGAATCTGATACTAGCTCTTCAAACTCTGATTCATCTAGTTCTGATGAGTTAAATTCTGATAATTCTGGAAGCTCTGATACTTCAAATCCTGAAGGATCCAAGTCAAACTCTGAAGTCTCAGAGAGCATAACTACAGGGGGAGCATCAGAAAATGCTGATGGAGACAGCATGGATCATGGGGGAGGATCCAGTTCTAGAAGTCAACTTCAATTTGCAAGGAAGTGGACCAAATCATATACACCTGACTTAATTATTGGAGATCCTGAAGCAGGTGTCAGAACTAGAACTGCAACATCAAATGAATGTCTCTATCATTATTTTATATCTCAGACTGAACGAAAGAAAGTGGAAGAAGCTCTTCAAGATGTTGATGGGGTACAAGCAATGCAGGAAGAGTTAAATGAATTTGAAAGAAACAAAGTCTGGACCCTAGTGCCAAGACCAAAGAACAGATCAGTTGTTGGCACAAAATGGGTGTTCAGAAGCAAAACTGATAGTGATGGCATAATTACAAGGAATAAAGCAAGGTTGGTTGTTAATGGCTACTCTCAACAGGATGGTATTGATTATGATGAAACATTTGCACCAGTTGTTAGATTATAAGCCATAAGGATCTTTTTGGCGTATGTTGCTCACAAAAAGTTTAAAGTCTTTCAAATGGATGTGAAAAGTGCTTTTCTTAATGGCGAATTGGAAGAAGAGGTCTATGTTGAACAACCTCCAGGCTTTGTAGATTCAAAATTTCCAAATCATGTCTACGGGCTTGATAAAGCACTTTATGGCCTTAAGCAAGCTCCTAGAGCATGGTATGAGACTTTAACTCAATTCCTTCTGGAAAGTGGATTTCACAGAGGTACAATTGATAAAACACTGTTCTACCTCAACCATGGAAAGGACTTACTTTTGGTACAAATATATGTTGATGATATCATATTTGGTTCTACAAATGCCAAACTCTGTGAGAAGTTTACAAAGCTAATGCAGTCAAGATATCAAATGAGTATGATGGGAGAACTTAGTTATTTTCTGGGCCTTCAAGTCAAGCAAACTGAAGAAGGTACTTTTATCTGTCAATCCAAGTACACCAGAAACTTACTGAAGAAGTTTGGAATGCAAGATAGTTCAACAACATCCACTCCCATGGCCACTGCAACCAAGTTAGATAGATATTGGTTCATCAGTAGATATTACTAACTACAGAGGTATGATTGGCTCTTTACTCTATTTAACTGCAAGTAGACCTGATATCATATATGCTACCTGTCTTTGTGCAAGATTTCAGGCTGATCCAAGAGAACCTCACTTAATAGTTGTGAAAAGAATTTTCAAGTACCTTAAGGGTACAGCTGATCTAGGATTGTGGTATCCTAGAGAATCAGATTTTAAGCTAATAGGTCACTCAGATGCAGATTTTGCAAGATACAAAATAGACAGGAAAAGCACTAGTGGAAGCTACCAATTTCTTGGAGGCAGATTGGTTTCTTGATTTAGCAAAAAACAGAAGTCAATTTCTACTTCAACTGCAGAAGCAGAATATATTGCTGCAGGAAGCTGTTATGCACCGATTCTTTGGATGAAGAATCAATTACTGGATTATGGGTTAGAATTTTCTAAAATCCCTATTTATTGTGATAATCAAAGTGCTATTGTTATGACAGGTAATCCAGTTTAACACTCAATGACAAAGTACATCAGCATTAGGTACCATTTCATAAGGGAACATGTGATGGAAGGTACAGTGGAATTGCACTTTGTTCCAACAGATCAACAACTAGCAGATATATTCACAAAACCACTATGTGAAGCTACCTTTACAAGACTGGTAAATGAACTTGAAATGGTTTTAGGTTCTTTCTCTAAATCTGCTTAGTTTTTATTCTCATGCATCAGACTTTATGATCAGTGTTTACATATTGTTTTATTTTCATATAATCTGTGCTTAAAATTGAAATTCATTAAATGATGATTGTTATCTAATGTGGAACTTCAAACTCTGATAGTATTTTGAATGTTCTGTGACTATTCAATCTAATGAGGATAACTGTGCTAGATGCTGACCTAGTAGTCTTTAATATACTAGAAATCCCATGTTTGAATTAGTTGTTTACGTGGAAACTCATTAACACAAGCAAATTCTGATTTTGAGCTTAGTTAAGTTTACTTTGTGTATCTTATTACTAAGTCACAAACTAGATTATTGCTTCTTATCTGTTAGATTCTGATGTCAGTAAATCTTAAGGATGAACTAAATGCTGATAAACCTCACTTATGAAAAGAAAAGAAAAGAAAAGAAAAGAAAAGTCAAGTACTCCTTTGAGATCTAGAGTACATATGTGGAAGAGAAGACCCAAGTGCATTGCTGGTATTAAGTAATATGCATTAGAAAAACAAATAAATTTTCTTGGTGACTTTTTACATTCTCTTATTACTGGAGAAATACTCGGACAATAGCATAAATTCTGATAAGCAGTCATGACTCACTTACACTGAGAAGCCACTGTAAAAAGGAATTTCAAAAGATGCATAAAATGAGCACAACCAGTTGAGGTGGACTCTTGCATAAATTTTTTCTATAGTAGATTTCATGATTGATGACAAATTTTAAGCACTTTTCTTAGTTATGCCTTATTTATAAGATGTACCAAAGTTTATCAGACTTTATTTTTCTAAATGCACATACTTTCACTCCATATGAATGATGAAAATTACTGTGGTGATTAAGTTGTTTTTGACAAACAGTTAAGTGTCATTTGCATAAATTCTGAGGACAAGTTCTGATGGAAGTTCTAATGATTAAACTCCGAAGAAAACAAGTCAGTATTTGTATGAAGAATCACAAAAAAAGATATTCACTTTTTGAGTTCGGAAGCCATATTCTGATGACTGGTAAAATCTGATATAAGTTGAGTTCTGATATTAAATCCTGATGGAATCCTTGATGCATACGTGGAATTTTTCTTTACTTGACTTATTTGTGGTAAAATCTGAAATAGTCATATCAAATCAGAATATATTTGGGTAAGATAAAAATAGTCATAATCATTTTGAGTTAGTGATAAACGTGTTTGTCTTGAAAAATTGCATGTGCACAGTAATTATTATTTATTTTATGTGCTCATTAACTCTTACTTTAACTTTTTACTGACTGTTATTATTACACATCGGTCTAGGGAGATGAGGCATCATTATTTTTATTCTTAATAGTTAAACAGTCCTCGCATCCCTTGATATTCCATTGGCTATTTAAATGATTGATCATTCATCAGTAAAATCACATCTTTTCATTTCTCTCAAACAATGACACATTTTAGTTGGTTTTACTGCTATGGCACAAACACTGTGACCATTTTTAGAAATGGAATTCCGACTTCATATCCTAACAACAACATTCCATTCGACATCTGGATTCAACTTCCAGACAACATTAAAAATGATCTGTTGTCTTTCCAAAGAGAAGTTCATCTTCGTATTCTTAAACAGCAGGAGGAAATCGTTCATCTTACTGTTCTCTTTGTTGAAAGTAGGCAGAAGAATTAATTGTCATCCATCCGTTTCTCTTCACCATCAGCTTTGTCAGACTTCTTAGACTAGGACTAAGGCTGTTGATGTTAAGAATCTTAGAATAGAACTATCTTGTAATTTTTGCATGTAATCGATAAATTTTATGAAATGTACTCATTTGATATATTAATGAAATTTTCTTTAATTGCAAGATTTAGTCTCTGTTTCTTAAATTATGTGACTGTGCATGTTTAATTACAATTTGTTACTTTTTACTTCATCTATTTTTAACTTTATCCTTTGATTAATGTTTTGATTATAATTATAGTCAATAATAAATTTTATTGATTTGAGGAAATAATTGAAGCACTGGTTCATGCATCAGAACATGTGATACTTGAAGCTGAGAATGTTACTTCTCAGAAAGAAACTGCAGCTTAAAGTTCTGATACTTTGAAGAAGAAATCTGTAAGTTCTGAAGCTGCTAAAGCAACTCCTTCATTGGCAAGGAGATTGAAGAAAATGAATGCTAGGAGGTATTTGGCTAAGGCTCCATCAGAAGATACCGAAGAAGCTGAGGAAGGGGATCAGGAATCTGATCTCACAAGAACCGATTATCATTGAAGCCCTTCCAGCTCAAGCCAAAGACACTGTTACTGATACAGTTGTAACCCCTCCTGTCTCACTTATTAAGGCTATAGATGATGCTAAAGAACACACTGAAAATTCTGAAATAGATATTCATAATTTGAATATACCAAATGTTCTTTATCTGGAAGCTCCATCTACAGAAACTCAGCAATTTCTAACTCAATTTCCAATTTTAAATGCTGAGATACCATCTACATCAACCACACCAGCTCTGGAGATAAATTCTGATGTTCAGAATTTAAATGAAGCTGTTCCTGAATCTCTAGTTGCTTCACACATTGTTGTGTTGTCAGAACATAATGAGTCTTCCTCAAGTTCTGAAGACAGTGATTCTGCTGAGATTCCAGTCCCTATACTAGGAAAGGAAGAATTGGTAAAGAAATTTGTTAAAAAAGAAACACCTATTCCTTGGGAGGATACTCACAGAGGTGTGGAGTGGACCAAGAAGTGGAATGACACTGATTTCATTCCAAGTTCTAACATTCTGACAGAGCATATTGCTAAAGCTGATGAGTTGCTCACAAATGCTGATTTAAAGACACAACTCAAGATCACTGCTCTATCTACCAAACATCTTCAAGGTCTACATTCTTCTACTCTTGAGAAGGTTGATACACTAAAGGAACATGCTGATAAGCTAGATCTACAGCTTAAGCTTGACAAGAATAAATATATAAGACCAACTCTTGAGAAAATTGAAGCCACTGAGAAGATTCAAGAGAAGCAACAGGCCCAAATTGATGAGGTCCTGGCTAACCAAGTTTCTCAGAAAGCTCAATTGGAAGAAATCCAATCTTTAGTTGAACTTCTTCTTTCTCTCTTACTTCCTAATGATGCTAAAAAGGGGGAGAAGGTAGTTAAGTCCAAATGCTCACCTACCGAAATACTAAAGAAAAAGGATGATAAAGGTGATGACCAAGGAAACTCTGATAAGAGTAGAAGTCAAGGAAAAGTTCAAGGAAAATCTTCTACACAGAACAAGTCAAGTTCTGATGCTGTGAATGCTAAAAGACTGAAGTCAAGTTCTGATAAACAAAGTGTGATGTCAAGTTCTGATATTCTGATTCAATCAGGATTTAAAGACTCTCAAAAGTTTTTATAAACACTGAAGCTAAAGGGGAAGTAGACTACTCTTTATTACAAAAATCCTAAAATCCAGACACTTGATGAGGAGATAGCAAGAAGATTATTTCTGAAATAGAATCCAGGAATGGATTTGGAAACTCTCAAGGAGGAAGAAGCTAGATTTGCTGCTGAGAAGACAAATCTTAAGTCTAAAGCTTCTGATGCAAAGAAACCTCCAAGGCCTAAGGAAAAAGGCATTGTGATCAGGGAAAAGTCAAATTCTGAGACTTCAAAGTCCATGACTAGATCACAAACTGAGATTGATCCTAAATCAAAAGGGAAAGAAAAGGTTGGTGAACCTTTAAAAATTGAGAAAAAGATAAGTTCTTCCATTCCAGTCTATCAAACTACAATGCATGATGATGATTTGATAGAAAATGAAACTGTTCAAATTCTGAAGAAAAGAAAGATAATTGAAGAATCTAAAACAACCTCTGACACTGCTCAAGTTGTTCAGGATACAAATAGGAGTAGAAGTTACTCTAAGAGATCCTTTCATGTTGACAGACAAACCATATGAACAAATCAAACAAAAGCACCTTGACAAGGTATTGTCTGCTCAAATCGTGATAGATGCTCATGATAAGGAAAATCTAAAGGAGAAATTAATTTTATTTCTCTATGATGGATTAACTTACAGACTAGCTGATACTGAGGTGCTAAAGAAGTCTGTCAGAGAACTTCAACATATTCACTATCTTCTAGAAGTAAAATCTGATGATACAAGAAGATGGTCAGAATATATTTTGAAGGCTATAAGAGATCTTTTCAGAATCTCTGGTACAAAGACTTCTCAGTATATACCAATGATTACTGAAGATGATGGAAGAGAAATTCCTATGCTGAAGAATTCTGCTAAGGTAGAAGTTATTCTGAAAGGAAAATGCTTATGTTATAATGAAAACTCTTCACATCCTAGAGTTATCAGACTTGGTGATGGACTTGAAAGAACATCAATTCAAGCTCTCAGAACTGCAATTTATCAGATTTGGTGATTGTAAAGATGAAGAACTGATGCAGGTGAAAGCACAGTTAGTTGAAATTCTGAGGAAAGCTGAAGACAAGCTGGTAAGAGATTTTGTTAAGAATCATTATGGATTCAGATTGATCCAGTGAAGTTGGTAAAGCTGAAAGGACTGTAAGTTATAGTTAATAGTCTTATTAAACTCTTAATACATTTGAACTTAAATGTTTTTGACATCATCAAATCTATTAACTTGTATATTTTGCACAGTTTACAAGTTGGGGGAGATTGTTAGATATATTTGAGATGTCATGTCTAATATGTTTCATATTTAGTTTTCAGATCTTAACAAATAGGAAATATCAGTACTTACTGGAATCAGTACTTACTGGAAGTCAGAAATTAAGGATATCAGGACTTAGATTATCAGAAGATAATATCAGAAGATGGATATCAGAACTTAAGTACTGGAGGACTAACAGTTAAGGAAGGAAGCTGATTTACAAGAAAGAAGATCGAGACTAATACAAAAAGAAGATATGCATGGAAAGAGTTAGAGGACTTAAAGAATTGTATAAGATATCTGATTGATATATTTTAGGAGACAGAATTATATTCCATATCAATTAGAAGTTATCTTGTAACTATGTACTATATAAACACAGACATAGGTTTACACTATATATGTTATCATTATCGAGAAGATTATACATTGTAACCTAGCAGCTCTCGTGATATTTGTTCATCACTAAGAGAGAACAGTTCCATCATAACAGAGTTTATTATATCGAATATATATGTTTACTGTTACTTGTGTTCGAAATCGATTTGATTGTATTATACACTATATTCAATCCCCTTCTACAGTGTGGTGTGACCTAACACACTTGCAGTTTATTTATGATATCCTCAAACTGAATATCTGATGTAATGTGAACTGCAAGCCATGACTGATACAATTAAAAACCATGACTTTCTTATAATTGTGATGGTAAATCATAATTATAAGAAATTCTGAATTACTACTTAAACACTAGTTCAAAATGTTCTAAATTACTACTTAAACACTAATTCAAACAGTACTGAAAATTCTTCTCATAACACTTTATAGTCTATACCGATTACGGACAACAGTGTTAAAGAGGTAAGTTCATATCTTCACAGTTCATTTTCCGCGCCTCCCATTACAAACCAAAATTCATAAAAATAACAGTAAGCATAGCAGAGTCAAATACATATATACATGAAACACAAGTATATATAATATTTAATTTGCACATATGTATCAACATAGTCATATATAAAAACCTCTCTAGCTTTTTGATGTTCAGCTTCTTCTTGTTGATGAGCTCCTTCTTCTTGTTTATCTAAATTTATATTTTGTACTTGTAACACTTAAAGTCTGCAAAAATGCAAAGGAGCAGACTGGAGTCTTTTTCCTAAAACAGTATCAAGCCTAAGGATTCTATCTGGAAGAAGATCAAGAAGATCATGCCTCAGAAGAATTTTAAAGAAGCTTGGAGTTGAATAAATCTGTTTGGAGAAAAATTCTCTAAGTCAAGATCTCTACAAGTCACAGATTTAATTTTATAGAGAAGTCATTTGAGAACTCCAGAATGGCTTATCGAGAAGTCATTCAAGTTGCAGAGAGTACCGACGGACGAGGAACATCCATCGGAATAGTAGTTTGGCTAGTTGACGGATGACTGTTGTAAGGCACATCCGTCGGGATACAATCACTACTCGACGGATGAGCAATATCCACCGGGATAGAAGAAATGAATGAATTCATAGTGGAGAAGTCAGGAAAGCTACTAGAGAACTCAGGAAGATATCGACAAGCAAAATTGAAGAAATAAAGATTGGAGATATCGACAAGTCATTCCTTCACTGGAAAACTTAGAGTTATCGACAAGTCTACATTCAATAGAGAACTCTGAGTTATTGATAAGTCAAAGTGAAGATGTGAAGACTAGAGATCTTGACAAGTTGAAGACCTCTACAAGCCAAACTTAATATGGAGTGCTAGAGATCTCGATAAGCCTATGTACTTATCGAGATGTCAAGTGTTCTATTAATATAAGCTAGAGATCTCGAGGTACAGTCTCAAAGTACAGAATTGCAGATCAGTTCAATATCCAAGATAAACAATCAACAAACAATCCAACAGCTGGATTGACAAGTCTACAAAAAGCAGCTTAAAGAGTGTACAAGATCAATGGCAAAGATTAACTGACAGAGGAAGATTTAAGTGAACATGAGATGCTAAAGATATGCTAAGCTAGAAATGGAAGATTTGCTTTTCTATAAATAAAAATGACAAGTGACAGTTTAGAAAAGCTAATAGCATATTTATTATCCACTGTGTAAACCAGCAGTTAACTGAGTTATAAAGTTAATAATAGTCCTTTAGTTAGTTGTAACAATTTAGATCAAATCTCGTGTATCACTCTCAAGAAGAAGCTGAGCTCTTTAACATCAAAGAGCTTAGAAATTTTGTAGGAAAATAGTCTTAATTTTTAATATAAAAATTTAAGTTTTGAAGATATGTGTTCTTTATTTCTGCAAGTTTAGATTCTGCATGAACACTTTTCAATACAAGATTTAATTTACTTTGTTCAACCATTAACTTTCAAGAAAAGCCTAAAATCAGAAAAACACATTCCCCCCCTGTGTGTGATTCATTACCTAACAAGTGGTATCAGAGCAAAATCTAAAAGTAAACAGATTCAAGATCTTGGAAGAATGAATACACAGAAAATCAGTAGCATCAATATTCCTACCTTTGACAAAGCTAACCACACTCTATAGAAAAAGAAAATGATGCTGTTTATCAGGATGGCCAATCCACTCCACATTCAGATCCTCAAGAATGGACCCTCCATTCTGATGGTAAGAGTTGAGGAATCTACAGATTGAGACATGGTCATACCAGCTCATTATGTTCCTAAAGATCCAGCTGAGTATTCTGACCCTGAAAAGGAGAAAGTCTCCCTGGATAACAGCTTGCAATTGATATTGATTGAGTCACTTGACAATGTGATGTACAACAATATTGTTAATTGTGACACTGCCAAACAAATATGGGAGAAGATTGAAATACTCTGTGAAGGAACTGAGGAGGTTAGATCTAATCAAAGAAGGATACTGATTTCACAGTATGAGGGTTTCATAGCTAAACCTGAGGAAAGCATTATTGATGTGTTTGAAAGATTCAATAAGTTGATAAATGACTTGCAGCTTCATGACTAATACTATGAAGCTGAAGAGGTGAATATAAAGTTCTTGATTACTCTCCCTGACTATTTGGAACAGAAAATCTTAGCAATCAGGGAAGGGAGAGATTTGAGTAGAATAACTCTGAAAGTTCTATATGGAATTCTCAAAACATATTTACTAGAGATGATTCAAAGGCAATTGTTGAGGTCTGGTCAAGGACATGTTGTGGATGGCTCAAGTGCTTTAATTGTAAATGAAAGCCAATCCTTCAATGATGAACTAAGATCTCAAAGTTGCCTCAACAAGTGGGCAGAGAACAAATGATTCACATGAGCAAGTCATACTAGAGTTGGAAAAGGATGAGTTATACACTCTTGAAGAACTGGATGAGCTAGATCAGTCAATGGCCTATTTATCTAGAAAATTCTCTAATATTAGAGTAAAGAAGCCAAGGTACTTCAGAAGTGAAGGACAATCTTTCAACAAAGACAACAGCTGGAAAGAGAAAGGGAAGTACAATTCTGATAGCAAGAGTGGTTACAAAACTGGATCTGTTGACAGATCTAATATAAGGTGCTTCAATAGTGATGAACTAGGCCACTTTGCTACAGAATGCAGGAAACCTAAGAAGGCAAAGAAAACAAAGTTTATCTTGAACTGGAAGCAAAGTATGAAGCTCTTCTGAAAAAGCAACAGAGCAAAACTTACATTGCGGAGGGAAACAGTTGGGATGATTTAGATAATGATGAAGATGAGGAAGTTGGAAACTATGCTCTAATGGTTTTGGAGCAAGGTGAATCATCCTCATCAAAAGAACAGACACCAACTCTTACCACTATTGATTTAAACGTGAATCAATACAAGGAAACTGTTGAAAAGATGAGCACAAAAATGTTTCATATTCACACAAGCATTGTTGTTGTTAATGAAGAAGTTAACAGGTTAACAAAGATAAATAAGAAGGTCGAGAGTGAGAAGCAAGAAACTGAATTGTTGCTAGTTGAGCTTGAAGCTTTAAAACAAGAAAATGCTTATCTCAAGAACAAGCTCAAGTGTGCAAATGAAATTGAAGCAGTGTTAAGGGAGAAGCTAGAAAAGAATGAAGTTAAGATGAAATCTTTCAGAAATGCATCTGAACTGGTCGGACAGTATCATGAGAAGAATAAGCCATGTGCAAACATTGCTATTGGCCTTGACTATGATGACATGAGTGACAAAAAGAAAACTGTAGGTGACAAAGGGAAAGCAAAGAAGACTGAGAATGCTCCAACCTTTTTAAAAGAGGTTAATGCACCTATATTCAAAGCATGTGTAGTCAACTTCAGTGAAGAAGAATTGATTATCAAGCAAGAAATTGCTGATGAAGATAAAGAGAAAAAAACTGAAGAATCAGTTCAGTCTTCCAATACTGAAGAGAAGCTCATGAACAAACAAAGTCCCAAGACTCTTTTTCAAGAAACTAAAATTGAAGATGCAAGAAAGAGAAAGAAAAATAGAAATAGGAAAATAGGGATAAACAAAAGCAATAATTTTGCTTATGTTGCAAATGCTCCTAGAAAGAAGTGTGAAAAATGTGGCTCTTCAAATCATCCAACTCACCTTTGTAAAAAGGTTGTTAGCAAGCCAGCTGAAGGAACTTGCAAATACAATGAAGCAAATTCAAATGATCCCTATTCATTTTGTGAAAAGTTTGACTACATCCCTTGCAACATGAAGGTAATGAAGAGTTGCCACAAACTGAGAGTAGACCTTAAAGAATCAATAAATGAGTCCACATCAGAAGGAAAACATGCACAACTGTCACTGAATTCTGTTTCTTCTAAAACAACTCATTCTACTTCTACTGAACAAGTTACCAAGAAGAAACTACCCATCACTGCTTGGGTTTCCAAACACACTTAAGACTCATATGCCTGGAACATCCAGTGTCTATGATCCAGATGACTTTCTTCACTTGCCCTTTCCAGGCATATGACTGGTGGTAAAGCCCTGCTATCACAGTTTGAGGAGAAAGCTGGCCCATTAGTGACCTTTGGAGACAACATCAAAGGATTTAAAATGGGATATGGCAAGATTGTTCTGAAAATGTTGTCTCTAAATGATGTAGCACTGGTAGCTGAACATGAAGTGAGTCTTTTCAGAATTAGCATATTGTAGACAATGGTCTCAAGTCTTATTCAACAAGAATAATGCACTGTTATCAACAAGAAAACTGGTGAAGTTGCTCTGAAAGGAGCAAGGAAAGGAAGCTTGTTTGTTGAAGATTTTGACTCAACAAATAAGGATGTTATTTGTTGCTTTTACACCAAGGTATCAGGAGAAATAAACAAGCTCTGGCTTAAAAATCTGTCTCACTTGATTTTCAAGAAAATTAAAACCTTGTCAAAAAAGAGTTGGTAAGAGACATGCCTAAGATGGAGCTTGCTCAAGTTAAAGTTTATGAAGTCTGTCAGACTAAGGAAATGAAGAAACTACTCAACAAGAGAATCATGGAAATGGAAGCTCATCTCATATACCTGAGTTTGATTGCACAACCTCAGGGGGAGAAAGAGGGTCTTCAGATACTAGAAGGAAGCTCAACTTGGGATTATGGTATCTCAAGGGAATCAGTTTTGGAGTTGTTGGTCTCACAGGTACATATTTTGCTAGATGGAGGGCTGAGAAAAGAGTTCCAGTGGAAGGTGTCAATTTTGTCTTTCAAAGACCTGTATCCTGATATAGCATTAAGCTCATTTTTGTACCAACAGAAAAATAATTAGCTGACATTTTTACTAAACCTTTGGATGAAGCAACTTTCACTAGATTTGTAAGTGAAATTGGATTGCTTAATTCTTCATCCTAAGGAAAGAACTCAGCTAATGTTTTGCAGCAGATTAATCTCCAGTAAATCAAAATTAATTTGATTAAATTGGAAATTAACTGAAATATGAATTATAAATATTTCAGAAATCTCTGTATATTTGGTTTTCAAATTCAGTTAACTTGGAATTTTTCAAATTCTAAGTAAACTGCTCAGTTGTTAATTAACATTCTTAATATATAAAATTAATACAAGGCAGAATTACAATAACCAAAAGTATTTAAAGAACTGAGTTCTCGATAAGTATAAATTGACTTCTCGACAAGTCATTTTAGGACTTCTCGAGTGAGTCCTCGATAAGTCAATTTACTGACTTCTCGAGTGACTTCTCGATAGGCTTAAAATGACTTCTCGATAAGTCCTTGTAGAGTTCTCTAGTAGTGTTCATTCACAGAGTTCTCTACAAGTATAATTTTTGACTTAACAATAACTCAGAACTGAGATAATTTAAGTTGATAAATTATTTTGCTAAAATATTTTTGGAAAATTTATTCTAATTTTATTTTGAATTTATTCAAATAAAAGTTAGAATTAGTTCAGTCCACTTTTTGGACAAACTGGGTATTTATTTGACATTTCGATAAGTCAAGTTTGAGTTCTCTATAAGAGTAATTTAAAATGACTTCTCGACATGTACTTCACTTCTCAAAATGACTTCTCGATAGACAAACTCCAAATATCTATTTTGAGTTCTCGACAAGTCATCTTCTTTTACTATAAATACCCAGACTTCTCGATACATACTCTTACTTACAGCTTTCGAGATCTAAAGTGACCTAGCTTTCAACCCGAAACCGTTTTCTCTCTCGTTTTTCATCCTTTCTCAGAAATTTTTCTTACCCATTCATTTTCATCAATCAACAATGGCCCAAAATGTTGCTAGGACATCTATCCCACAGAAAGGAACCAACTATCTTACTTTCACTGATACAAACCAAGCTCTTGATAGTTTCAAGGGGTTTGTGAAGCTGTTGTCTGAATCCTATCTTGCAGGTGCTTTGACTGCAAATCCAGTACTATATCTAGATATGCTGTATGAATTCTGGACTACAGCTGTAGTGAGGACTGATGTTAACAACAACTTTCTCTCTATGGTGGTGACATGCACAATTGGAGGCCAATGAATAGAATTAAATGACCAAGATGTGAATAGAGCTTTAGGGCTGCCAACTGAGAATCTGGTGGAGGTACCAACTCCTGATGAGCTAACTGAGTTCATGGACTTCATCAATTATGGTGGTAGAATCAACCTGCCAAGCTTAAATAGAACCAATCTAAGGAAGGAGTGGTCTTTCATCTTTGATTTTGTAGTAAGGGCCTTTACTTGCAAAAAGACATGATATGCCAATATCTCAAGTGTTGTGCAAAAGCTGGTGTATTCAATTGCCCACAACAAACACCTGAATGTTGGTCTGTTGATCCTGGAAGAACTTGCAACTAGGATGATTATGCCTCTAACAGCTAGAGGTAAGGAAATTTTCTTTCCTAGATTTATTATGTCCACTTTAAATAATAAAGTAGCTGACATACACCTACTGAATGGTATAGATATTACTAAAATAGGCAATTATAAGCAAGTGTCCAAAATAATATTTGGCTCACTTACTAAAAAGAATAAGGTGAATGTAAGTCTGAAAATCACTCCATTTATGTTGGAGATATTTAGGACTTATCCTTATCCTATGCCTGACATGAGATCTAATGCATAATCTAGTACAGCTATGATTCCTGAACCTGTGGTAGTACAAACACAGGATCGACAAAAGTGATCTTCCCATGTTGCAACCATTCTTTCACAACCTTTAGAAGCTAGGAAACCAATTACCTCATCTTCTAAAAAAGGTGAGGTCAGTAATAAGAAGAGAAAGGGGATAAACCTATCTGTGATAACTGAGAGTGCTGAGGAGAGAGCTGAAAGAGAACCACCTCTGGTCAAAAGATCTAAAAGAAGTAAACAAATTGAGCTAACCACTATATCCTCCTCTACATCCTGCCAACAGGATGCAGTTGTAAAAATTACCAGGAGTGAGTCTGCACAGCCTGCACAAGAAGCAATTCAAGTGTATGGTAGGAGAAATAAGGAAGGTACACATTGTGAGAGCATATCCCCTGAAGCTCCCTCATCTATTCAGGGGGAGCTACCAACACTCACAACTGAGCAACAATCTCTTCCATTTAATATTTTTTCCATTCAAATTCCACTTGAATCTATTTCTCAAGTGCACCAAAAATCAAGTGACTTAGCTCAAGAAGCTTTGCTCACCACCCAGACACTTCATTTAGATGGTAAGAGGCTACATGCTGGGGTAGACCTTGATGACACCATCACAAACATGGGGGGTTCATCAGTCTTTACTGAAGACCCCATGGATGCTTCTAATGCACCTTCATGTACAAAACAGTTTTCAGAGACTTAAAGGTTTGAGGGTAGTACGCTTGAGGGGGAGCTATCTAAATCCTCTCCAATTCAATTGGAGGTTCTTTATAGAGGAACAACTCCCCTCACAACCCTAGCAGAAATTGCATCTGCAGTTGAAGCTAGGAGTACACTTGCCCATGATCGTGTCATAGGGGAAGCAAGCATAGCACATTCAAGTGCCAGTGTGTTGCAAGACACACAAGGGTTTGAGGATGGTGTACATGACAGTAACCTAGTCAAATCCCCTCCAATTCAATTGGAGGTTCCCACTACAAGTTGGGGACAATACACTGTCAAAACTACAGAGCAATCTGTGAGTCAAACTGTGATCTCAGTCACAGGAGTTTCTGATGAACCATCCACCTCTCAACCTCAACAACCTCACATACTCTCTCAATGGCTACAAGAATCTGTCTCTCAACCAACTTTTGTAGATGATCTACTAGTAGAGCAGATCTCTGGACTGGCCAACATCTCACAGCATCTTCTGACTTCATACATGAGCAACCAAGATTATCAAGCCATCATGCTTGCTTATAATGAAGAGGTTGAGGAGCAAAAGAAGAAAATTGTCAATGATGCTGAGCCAGATAGGAATGTGGATGCATGGCTGTCTGAGGACTTTGCCTTAGAGATGAATACAGTTATGGCCAGATTTAGAGAAGAGTATGTTACTATTCTGGGAAGCAATGCAAAAGACTTGAGCCAAAAGCTCTCTATGATGCCATTACAGATGTATACAAAGCTTAGCTCAAAGCATTTCATCTGTTTGGTAAGGCTCTTGAAATCAAACTCACTGTGTGGCACCCTCCAAACCCGGGTCAGAAGTTTGGGGTCCACAACACACACAAAATATAAACCTGTGTATAAAATATTATTTTCAATTACCCTGCTTTACATAATCACGGATCGCAACAGGTTAAAGTATGAAAACAAGCCATAACTTTAACTTTTATTACAACATACAAACTCCCAACTAATTTAACTTACACCTGATAATGAAATTATTCTTATAATCTTACTATCTCACTACCGTATGAAGCTCCTACTAACTCGATCCAACTCAAACTGGAACCTTAGCTCGCACTTTGGACTGAGGACCTCCACTATCATCCATATCATTTTTAACTGTAAAATATATAAAAAGGTTTGCAAGAGTGAGCTAACTAGCTCAGCATGCAACAATAACAATATTTGAGGTTAAACAATGATCAAGCAAGATGATTCAGAGGAATCAAGTTCTTGTTAGATAATCATTAGAGTTGGATATTTATTTTAAATTTTAAAACCAAGGTTAGGCTGCTGATCAGTCACGCACTAACCCCGAGCAAGGCACACAGCTCTGCTCTATAAACTGGATCCAAGGCACACATTGGCCTAATTCGACCACGAATCTGGTCTGACCATGAATCTGGTCCACGTAAAGAAAACTATCCAATTCTAAACAGTTCAGTATGATAAACAATATATTTCAATAAAACAGGATGATAATCAACAGTGATGAAACATTTGTATAAAGGCATGACGCAATTCATGAGTATCACAAGGGTGTATCAAAGTATGTATAAGAAATGGATTTCAGCCTGTAGGAGAATCAGGTATGAGATGAACAATGATTTTATAAGGTTTAGTTCTTTGATATCACAAGGTATGATTGAGTATAAAAAATTTTGTATGTTCAAACAATTTTGTTTCAGTGTTTGGTATATGATGGGTATATATTTGTGGGGTAGTATCGTATTTGAGTGGTTTAGTATATGGTAAATCAACAAGGAATGGTTCACAAAGAATAAAGCTTATGGCTCAAAGATCAAAAAATGTGGCTCAGGTTCAAGGATGAATGATTCAAAGTACTTACAATATAAAACATAGCTATTTTGAATGCTTAACAATATGTCATGAGAGAATTTAGAAATATTTGCATTATATTTCGAAAAAGGTTCAAAAGTACTTGCCTTGCAGGGCATTACAACTATTATTGATCGACTCTGAGCTGATTCTGACGCTCAGGCTTTAACGTCCGACCACTAGATCACCTTAAATTCGACCTCGACACTCAAGTTATTCGGATGAAATCCTACTGAGCTCATCGACAGATCACTAGGTTATCTTTTAGTCCAACATCCACTTTCGGCTTCCCGACTAGAACCTACAAGGTCAAAATACTCTATGTTAGACACCCAATTATGCTTGACATATCCTCGATACCAATCCTACCCAAACGATAACAATCCCGACTCGTGCTTATATACATTACTATATTACACGCAACATACAGGATTCATATACTCAAATCTCGATTCAATATTCGTTTTCGGAAAACACATATACTCATCGTTTTAGGAAACAAATTGTCCATTATATTTTACGGAATATTTATTTAGAACTATATAACTATTTACATTCGACTGGTAGTTCCGATATATTATAGGGTACGTTCCCGAAAATCGGGCAGCGCTTCCTTTGCTTATCGGACTACCCGTCGAATACAATCGACGTCAAACCAATCCACCACAATCGCAACAACCATCCAAATACAACCCCCAACCACTGCTTCAAACCAACAATATCAATCAAAATCCATATATTTTCAAATTCCAACCCAATCACAATTATTAATTATTACTCGTATTTCATTTTCATTTATTTATTTTCAAAATATTAGGACTCAGATATACATCATCATCGTCCACCATCCGCTCTCGAAATCCATCGCGGACGGCGGTAAAATCTGCGTGTACCCGATCAATTCGGGTTTCCAACGCGTATTCTACCGATAAATAATTATTTCCCGTATGTACCACAATTTATTTCATTAAATAATCAATAAAATAATGCTGAATTAATCAAAATAAATTAACATCGGGATCGATTGAATAAACAGGATTAGCTAATACGCATACATCGCGAACACAAGGCTGCCTCGCCGGAAAAACTCCGGCGGCAACCGGAAATCAGAAGGAACAGCGACAATAACACAGGTCCTCACAGCCAGAACGTGCACATACATACAAGGTATGTATATAAATATACACAACCAACAACCGGAAGATTAATAATTGAGAGCGGAGGAGGAAACCGAAAAAAAAAGAAACACGAAGGAGGAGGATAGCAGAGAGACTGTGAGGAAAATCTAGAGAGACAATTGATGTTATTGTTTGTTTTTTTTTCTTTTTATGTTTCCACCAACGCTGCAAAGAGGGCCGAATAGATGATGGACACGTATTGGCCCATAGCCTAGTAATTAGACACGTGTCCCACCCTTCCCGAAAGTCTAGTTTTTAACTCGAAATTTGCAATTTAAAGAATTAGGTTGCACTTGAAACGAATTCAGAAAATTACGAGAATAGTCTTAAAATATTATAAATATCCCGAAGTAAATAAAAACGTAGTTTTCATAATTTTAAAACAATTTCTAAAATACAATTTATACCCACTTTTATCAATTAAACTAATCGACGCGCGGGTGAAATTAATCCCAAAAATTTCCAAAATAATTTGAAAGTTCTCAGAATAATTCAAACTTAATAAAATATGAGTTTCAAAGTTTTTAAAGAATTCGGGAATTAATTACAGATTTTAAGAATAAATACAATCAGAAAATCACTCAGGGCTAAATAATTAATGAAATATTGATTTCTAAATTTTATAAAATCCCAAAAATAATTATTGTAATTATAAAACCATAGAAACAATTTTTGAGACATTTCAAATATTTATGTAAATAAATCTGCAATTAAATTCACTTATTAAAGTGGAACAAAACAATACAACTAAATGTTTAATTACACAAATAATCCCTATGCATTCATGGTCACACATAAAATAATAACACACAATATCCTGCTGATAATACCCATACACATATTGTATAACACAGGTCCTCACAGCCAGAACGTGCACATACATATAAGGTATGTATATATATATACACAACCAACAACCGGAAGATTAATAATTGAGAGCGGAGGAGGAAACCGAAAAAAAAGAAACACGGAGGAGGAGGATAGCAGAGAGACTGTGAGGAAAATCTAGAGAGACAATTGATGTTGTTGTTTGTTTTTTTTTCTTTTTATGTTTCCACCAACACTGCAAAGAGGGCTGAATAGATGATGGACACGTATTGGCCCATAGCCTAGTAATTAGACACGTGTCCTACCCTACCCGAAAGTCTAGTTTTTAACTCGAAATTTGCAATTTAAAGAATTAGGTTGCACTTGAAACGAATTCAGAAAATTACGAGAATAGTCTTAAAATATTATAAATATCCCGAAGTAAATAAAAACGTAGTTTTCATAATTTTAAAACAATTTCTGAAATACAATTTATACCCACTTTTATCAATTAAACGAATCGACGCGCGGGTGAAATTAATCCCAAAAATTTCCAAAATAATTTTAAAGTTCTCAGAATAATTCAAACTTAATAAAATATGAGTTTCAGAGTTTTTAAAGAATTCGGGAATTAATTACAGATTTTACGAATAAATACAATCAGAAAATCACTCAGGGCTAAATAATTAATGAAATATTGATTTCTAAATTTTATAAAATCTCAAAAATAATTATTGTAATTATAAAACTATAGAAACAATTTTAGAGACATTTCAAATATTTATGCAAATAAATCTGCAATTAAATTCACTTATTAAAGTGGAACAAAACAATACCACTAAATGTTTAATTACACAAATAATCCCTATGCATTCATGGTCACATATAAAATAATAACACACAATACCCTGCTGATAATACCCATACACATATTTTATTTATTTAACCACTCCATAATTACACATTTAGATAATTAAAAATATACGAGTTGTTATATCCTTTCCCCTAAAAAAGATTCTGTCCTCAGAATCTGATCTAACTAAAAAAGTGATGATATTTGTCAAGCATATCTGACTCTAATTTCCAAGTAAACTCTTCTACTCGAGGATTTCAACATACCCACTATAGATATACCTTCATTTCCAAGGACTCGCCTTTAACGATTAAAAATTTGGATCGATCATTATATGAAAAACAAACTTGGACAAGAGCCCATTGGCACGCAGAATACATTATATGTATATACTGTTGTAATAATAACATCAACTCATGAACAACTTTATCTATATTTATCAATACCTTGAATGGTTCACTAAATTTAGGACTCAATTTGTCCCCTCTATTCAGACTTATCCAATCTCTTCCAAGGTGAAACTTTTACTAACACTACTGGTCCTACTTCTATATTCATACTCTCTCTCGATACAAATCCGCCTTCTTTCTTTGACTACTCTGAGCTGCTTCAATCAATATCACTACGCCCTTGGTGTGCTGAATTAACTTGGGATTTGACAAGTTCCTTTCTTCCACTTTATCTTAATAAAGTGGGGACCTACACTTGCGTCCACATAAGGCTGGTAAAGTGGCATTCTAAAGCTGACATCGATGATAAATGATCATCCCAATTTTCCTTAAAACTTAAACTCTCAACATATCATATTTTTCCCAAATCGCTTCCTCACTTTGACACTTCGTTTAAGGATGATAGGCGGTGCTTATTTTCAACTTAGTTTCCAAACATTAAAATATCTCCTATTCGTTTCCATCAGTTAAGGATGAAAAGTAATCTCATATATTTACTTATTATCACCTTTAGGTATTTGAACTTCATATTCCACTCCTAATTCGTTTACAGCCAATCCTTCTATCTGCACAAGGCATCTGTTACCATACGGCTTTGTTTAGGTAGTTGTTAATGGATTAATCAGAATCTTTTGTTAACCTCAGTTAAAATTTCATACTTGAATACTCAACGCATAGTTGCTTTCCTTCTAATCTTTGGAGGAAAATCCTTGGGCATTCCACGCAGACTCTCTTATTCTTTGAATAGCTGAGGATGTTATCAATAAATACAGTTTGCTTATCTGAGCACTCCTTATACACCATGTTCCTTAATTCCTTATAGTCAACTGATACACTTGTTATTTCACATAATGTCATTGGAGCTTGTAATGCTCATAACTCATTTTAATCGTAATCTCTAATATGGTCTCAAGTCAGATTTTAAGTTAATTCCCGAGACATAACACACTTCTTGAATTAGGTCTCGTAAGTAATCAATTCTTTATAGGGGTCACTTATTCTTAGTCATTGTTTTATTAAACTCCCGCTAATCAGTACACAATCTCATAATTTCATCCATTTTCTCCAAGAACATCACTGGTACATTTTACATTCGCTTCTTGTAAAACCACTCATTGGTCTGCCTTGTCCACCAGGCCTCCGACGCCTTAATTCTTCGACATATCCAACACTTCCTAATCCATTTTGAAATTTCCTTCTTATACCTAGTTATCACTATTTTTCTTTAAATTTCCGTATATTTTGGCATTTCTTCAGTAAATCAAATACTTTATATTGTGAATTCCCTGTAGGATCTCATTTTCTAATTCTTTTATTTGTAGCATCCAAGTGCTGGAAGAAAACTTGAGAATATCGTGATCGTCCTATTGGCCGCATAAATTTCCTCTTACTAACTGTTAACATTGTGATCCATTATCTTCTCTTGACCTTTTTTTATCTTTTCTTATCAACTCTGACTGAAAGGTCATATTACCCATCCTTGTTTCTTTTGGATTATATATCTGACTTCCAACTCCAACTTCTGAAATTCCATAGGTACTTCTTTTCGGTGCAGTCTCTATATTTATTTTCTCCTTTTTGCTTATCGCTTGCCACTACATTTGCCTTCTTTGTGAATACATACGTCAAACTCTTATGGTCCGTATAGATCTTACACCTTCCTCCATACATGTAATGTTTCCCATTCTTTCAAAGCGAATATTATTATTACTGCTAATTCCAAGTTATGAATAGGGTACTTCTGCTCATAAGGTTTCGGTTGTCCGGATGCGTATACAATAACTTTATTGTGCTGCATCATCACACATCATATTCCCTTATGAGAAGTATCACTATAAACTACCAAATCTCCTTGATACTTCCAAAGTGATAAAGCAGGTGCTGTAACCATTCTTTTATTTAACTCTGTAAAACTTTCTTCACCCTTCTCCATTTTATATAAACTTCTTGCACAAATTTTCGATAATAACCGGCCCATGGTAAAACTTCTTACTTTTGTTGGTGCTTTTGGTCTCTCTTCATTTATAGTAATTTTAATCCCTGTTGGATTCCCTTTTTCCTTCTCCTCACTGACTATTTATGCTAAGAATTATGCTTCCTGCCATCAAAGCTTTCATCTTGTAAACTTTACATACAATTTCTTTCTTCTCCGACTCCCCAATTATCATTAAATGCTTTGCATGGTTTCCGTTGACTTTAAGTAACACAACTACAACTTATCCCGATATTCTTTAAAGATTTTGTCCATCAAGTTTAAATATTACTGGTATGTTGGTTATTCCAAATGACAGTATTTAGAATTTTATAACCATAGTTCCTAGTTCTGAAAATTATCTTGATATGTTCATAGGTTAAATCTTCAATTGATAATACCCAAATCTTAAATCAATCTTAAAAAATACTATGCTTCTTTCATCTGATCAAACAAATTATTAGTTCAAGGTAACGAATACTTGCTAATCGGCGTATAAGCTCATACTTCCATCTTTCTTATTAACAATCAGTACCGGTGCACCTTATGGGGTACATTAGGTCTAATCGCTCCTTCTTCCAACATTTCTTGCATTTACTTTATTAACACCTTCATTTTAACTAGCGCTATTCTGTGCGGGGCCTTGGACACTGGCTTCATTTCAGGTGCTAAGTCAATCGCGAACTTAATTTCTCTATCTGAAGGAAATATTGGTAACTCGTTTGGATACATATCTTGAAACATATTAATTACTATATAATCTTCAAATTTTGTTTGCACCTAACTTCTATTCATAATCATCAGAGTGCTTACATCTTGGTCACCGTAACCTTATAACTTAAACCATCGCTACAAGTTCTTTACCTTCCTTTGTCCTCTAAACCTCATCATATTCTCATTTGACGTCTTCAGAACCATCTTTTCATCATGTCGGTCTATCTGGGCATCACACTTAAATAGTTAGTCCCTTTCTTAGAACAATGTCAAATTCTCCTATCTTAAATAATATCAAATCCTCACAACTTAATAGTTACACGTTCTTGACTTGCTAGTCCTTTAGTCATAATCTTATCAATTCAATGGGGTAATTTATCTTATCAACAAAACCTTGAGAGATAAATAATTAAGTTGTTCCCACATCTTTCAATACTTTAACGTATAAGGTATCCACAATAATCATTCCCGTCATCACATCCGTATTCTGAATAACATACTTCACAGACAAATCGTAAACTCTCGTTCTTGGAGACGTATTCCTTATTGGAGTAGATTCCCTCAACTCTTAGTGCATTCCTGACTGGGCTAGTGATTTACAATCCTTGCCATATGCCCTTATTTTCTTTCCATGCATGAGAGGTAGATGGAAATTTGCCTGCTTGGTTCATAATACGTTGATTTTTTTTAAGAAACTTTTACAAAGAACAACGATATAACGAAATAACTAGAAGGATTCATAATTTAATAAACTTGAAGTTGAAAAGAAAGAAGAAGTATTGATTTGAATATGAATGAGACAACCGCATTGGTACTTAAGATGGCCAGTCTTTCGTACTATATGGCATACAACACATGATTAGCTGGCGTCCCACCCGACTCTTTGTCATTCCTGACAAAGCGTCCCACCATAATACTGCTCGTCCCAATCAGAGCGCAAACTTGAGGGAAAGAATTAAATTTAAAAGGAATAAAACATCCTCCTTTTTCTTATCACTGTAAAGAATTTTCAAGGAAAGAAGTTCATACACAATTAGGATTCAAAAAGAGGATATACACTGTAATATTGCAGAAAATAATGATACTATTGGTCACCATCCACATTTCACTTGTATTCATCTTTCGATCTTGTTCGATCACATCCCAATTGTGTCATATAATAACTTTAGAAGGTACGCTGAAATGCCTTCTCAAATTAAGCATTCTGGTAGATTCTTACTTATTAAGTCTTGCGTCTTTAACATCGCACGTACACGTATAATACATTAACAATTCGATAATAATGGCGTTCCTACCAGATAACCTCGAGTTTCCTCTTTTTAATTTAGAATAACCACAAATCATTCAAAATAATGATCCTTTTGTTAATAATATCTTCTTCTTCTTTTTTGGAAAGGTCTTGAAATCTTTCCAATCTTCTTCGATCATGCTCAGGCTTCTGTTAAATCAATGAATTCTTTGAACTCTGATAGTCCTAGTAATTGGATGAATAGTTACTCCGTATGTTGATTCTGTTGTTGATCTTATCAAACAATATTTGCACCTTACTGTTAGGAATAATCAACTTCTTCATAATCGCGGGTTACTTTGTTCTCTGAATTAACAATACTAAGTCTGAAACAAGCATCCTTCCAGGTAATCCGGGCCTTTTAACAAATAAGAAAATCAAGTAGTAATTTCACACCCCAATGTTTAAAACTTATTTTATTTAAAAAGGCTTTTAGAAATTTTGTAAGGGAAAATCTTTTTCGAAAACTTGTTTAAAAACTTTGAAAATCACATATCTAGTTGTCCTTCCTATAACAAGGTACCAAGTTAAAGAAACGATCACACAAAGGTCCATTCACTTCCATTTATCTTCTCTCCTTTACTGGGTCCATTTATCTTTCTTAATCAACGAAAACTTCAGTTGTCGTTGCATGTTATCTTATTCGTAGCTTCACATCAAAGCTTTCATACTGGTAATACTCCCGTCATCAACTTTGCAATCGTTAAGTGGAACAGACTATACAATAGTCAGCAAGTCGGCTAATGTGACATGACCTTGTTACTATAAATATATCACATCGTCATAACACCATTATCTAACTTCAAGAAAGCTCCTGATCCATAATCTCCTCTAACTCTCTTTTCAATACTTATCTAATCCATTCCACAAGCTAGTCATGGGTGGCCTAATCACTAATGGCTTCTTTTAATCTGGTAACAGCTATCCTCCGGAACACTTGAATCTTCTTTCTAAACTTCTTCTCACCTTTATTTATATCTCAAGTACTCACCCTTTACTATAACTCCTGTATCCATCCTCGTAGGTACTGTTGTTTCATAGGACAAGTTTTAAACTAAGGGTATATTCAGGGTGTAGAATAAATTGAAAAGATACACTTATAATTAAATGTCCAGTACAACAAGAATAAGCAAATGAAGGTTCTTAAATAGGTGGTCTCATATCAAGAGGTGGTTAAATAGTGTAGAATAGCTTGAAGAGGTGCAACTGTTATAACAGAAGGTAATATCATTAATACAGATGGAAGAACAAGGTGCAATTCAAATATGAGAGAAGATGACGATCCTCGAATGGAAGGCTCCAAACGATCAGATGATACAGGGAAATCAGGATCTGCCATTACCGTTGTCTGGAAATCATATCACAAGCCAAGAATCTCGAATCGCAACACGAATTGTGCCGGAGACCTACTATACAGTCGCACTCATCCTCACAACGTCTTATCTTTTTATTTCCTATTCCTAATCCTAACCCTCTACCCAATCCCGACAATTTAGGCTTGTTTCAGTGACTTATAACCTGTAGCTCTGATACCGACCTGTGGCGCCCTCCAAACCCGGGTCAGAAGTTTGGGTCCACAACACACACAAAATATAAACCTGTATATAAAATATTATTTGCAATGACCCTGATTTACATAATCACGAATCGCAACAGGTTAAAGTATGAAAACAAGCCATAACCTTAACTTTTATTACAAAGTACCAACTCCCAACTAAATTAACTTACAACTGATAATGAAATTATTCTTACAATCTTACTATCTCACTACCGTATGAAGCTCCTACTAACTCGATCCAACTCAAACTTGAACCCCAGCTCACACTTTGGACTGAGGAACTCCACTATCATCCATATCCTTTTTAACTGTAAAATATATAAAAAGGTTCGTGAGAGTGAGCTAACTAGCTCAGCAAGCAATAATAACAATATCTGAGGTTAAACAATGATCAAGCAAAATGATTCAGAGGAATCAAGTTCTTGTTTGATAATCATTAGAATTCGATATTTATTTTAAATTTTAAAACCAAGGTTAGGCTACTGATCAGTCACACACTAACCCCGAGCAAGGCACACAGCTCTGCTCTATAAACTAGATCCAAGGCACACATTGGCCTAATTGGACCACGAATCTGGTCTGACCATGAATCTGGTCCATGTAAAGAAAACTATCCAATTCTAAACAGTTCAGTATGATAAACAATATATTTAATAAAACAGGATTATAATCAACAGTGATGAAACATTTGTATAAAGGCATGATGCAATTCATGAGTATCACAAGGGTGTATCAAAGTATGTATAAGAAATAGCTTTCAGCCTGTAGGAGAATCAGGTATGAGATGAACAATGATTTTACAAGGTTTAGTTCTTTGATATCACAAGGTATGATTGAGTATAAAATTTTTTGTATGTTCAAACAATTTTGTTTCAGTTTTTGGTATAAGGTGGGTATATATTTGTGGGGTAGTATCGTATTTGAGTGGTTTAGTATATGGTAAATCAACAAGGAATGGTTCACAAAGAATAAAGCTTATGGCTCAAAGATCAAATAATATGGCTCACGTTCAAGGCTGAACGATTCAAAGTACTTACAATATAAAACATAACTATTTTGAATGCTTAATAATATGTCACGAGAGAATTTAGAAATATTTGCATTATATTACGAAAAAGGTTCAAAAGTACTTGCCTTGAAGGGCTTTACAACTATTACTGATCAACTCTGAGTTGATTCTGATGCTCAGGCTTTAACATCCGACCACTAGATCAGCTTAGATTCGACCTCGACACTCAGGTTATTCAGTTGAAATCCTACTGAGCTCGTCGACTGATCACTAGGTTATCTTTTAGTCAAACATCCACTTTTGGTTTCCCGACTAGAACCTACAAGGTCGAAATACTCTATGTTAGACACCCAGTTATGCTTGACATATCCTCGATACCAATCATACCCAAACGATAATAATCCCGACTCGTACTTATATCCATTACTATAGTACACGCAACATACAGGATTCATATACTCAAATCTCGATTCAATATTCGTTTTTGGAAAACACATATACTCATCGTTTTAGGAAACAAATTGTCCATTATATTTTACGGAATATTTATTTAGAACTATATAACTATTTACATTCGACTGGTAGTTCCGATATGTTACAGGGTACGTTCCCGAAAATCGGGCAGCGCTTCCTTTGCTTATCAGACTACCCGTCGAATACAATCGACGTCAAACCAATCCTCCACAATCACAACAACCATCCACATACAAACCCCAACCACTGCTTCAAACCAACAATATCAATCAAAATCCATAGATTTTCAAATTCCAACCCAATCACAATTATTAATTATTACTCGTATTTTATTTTCATTTATTTATTTTCAAAATATTAGGACTCAGATATACATCATCATCGTCCACCGTTCGCTTGTCGAAATTCATCGCAGACGGTGGTAAAATCTGCGGGTACCCGATCAATTCGGGTTTCCAATGCGTATTCTACCGATAAATAAATATTTCTCGTACGCACCATAATTTATTTCATTAAATAATCAATAAAATATTGTTGAATTAATTAAAAGAAATTAACATCGGGATCGATTGAACAAACAGGATTAGCCAATACTCATACATCGCGAACACAAGGCTGCCTCGCCGGAAAAACTCCGGCGGCAACCGGAAATCAAAAGGAACAGCGACAATAACACATGTCCTTACAGCTAGAACGCGCACATACAAGGTATGTATATATATATACACAACCAACAACCGGAAGATTAATAATTGAGAGCAGGGATGGGCTGGAAAAATCAAGGCGGTCGGCTTACCTGAGAAGCGAAGGAGGAAACCGAAAAAAAAAGAAACACGAAGGAGGAGGATATCGGAGAGACTGTGAGGAAAATCTAGAGAGACAATTGATGTTGTTGTTTGTTATTTTTTCTTTTTATGTTTCCACCAACGCTGCAAAAGGACTGAACAGATGATGGACACGTATCGGCCCATAGCCTAGTAATTAGACACGTGTCCTGCCCTTCCCAAAAGTCTAGTTTTTAACTCGAAATTTGTAATTTAACGAATTAGGTTGCACTTGAAACGAATTCATAAAATTACGAGAATAGTCTTAAAATATTATAAATATCCCGAAGTAAATAAAAATGTAGTTTTCATAATTTTAAAACAATTTCTAAAATATAATGTATACCCGCTTTTATCAATAAAACGAATCGACGCGCGGGTGAAATTAATCTCAAAAATTTCCAAAATAATTTTAAAGTTCTCAGAATAATTCAAACTTAATAAAATATGAGTTTCATAATTTTTAAAGAATTTGGGAATTAATTACAGATTTTATGAATAAATACAATCAGAAATTCACTCAGGGCTAAATAATTAATGAAATATTGATTTCTAAATTTTATAAAATCCCAAAAATAATTATTGTAATTATAAAATCATAGAAACAATTTTAGAGATATTTTCAAATATTTATGCAAATAAATCTGCAATTAAATCCACTAATTAAAGTGGAACAAAACAATACCACTAAATGTTTAATTACACAAATAATCCCTATGCATTCATAGTCACACATAAAATACTAACACACAATACCCTACTGATAATACCCATACATATATTTTATTTATTTAATCACTCCATAATTACACATTTAGATAATTAAAAATATACGAGTTGTTATATCCTTCCCCCCTTAAAAAGATTATGTCATCAGAATCTGATCTAACTAAACAAGTGATGATATTTTTCAAGCATATCTGACTCTAATTTCCAAGTAGACTCTTCTACTCGAGGATTTCAACATACCCACTATAGATATACCTTAATTTCCAAGGACTCGCCTTTAACGATTAATAATTTGGATCGATCATTATATGCAAAATAAACTTGGACAAGAGCCCATTGGCTCCTGATCAACCACTTGATTCGAATCAGATACTTATCGCCTTAATATTGACACGCAGAACACATTATATGTATATACTATTGTAACAATAACAACAACTCATGAACAACTTTATCTATATTTATCAATACCTCGAATGGTTCACTAAATTTGGGACTCAATTTGTCCCCTCCATTCAGACTTATCCAATCTCTTTCAAGGTAAAACTTTTACTAACACTACTGGTCCTACTTCTATATTTATACTCTCCCTCGATACAAATCCGCCTTCTTTCTTTGACTACTCCGAGCTGCTTCAATCAATATCACTACGCCCTTGGTGTGCTGAATTAACTTGGGATTTGACAACTTCCTTTCTTCCACTTTATCTTAATAAAGTGGGGACCTACACTTGCGTCCACATAAGGCTGGTAAAGTGGCATTCTAAAGCTGACATCGATGATAAATGATCATCCCAGTTTTCCTTAAAACTTAAACTCTCAACATAACTTATTTTTCCTGAATCGCTTCCTCACTTTGACCCTTCGTTTAAGGATGATAGGCGGTGCTCATTTTCAACTTAGTTTCCAAACATTAAAACATCTCCTATTTGTTTCTATCAGTTAAGGCTGAAAAGTAATCTCATATATTTACTTATTATCACCTTTAGGTATTTGAACTTCATATTCCACTCTTTCTAATTCGTTTACAGCCAATCCTTCTTTCTGCACAAGGCATCTGTTACCATACAGCTTTGTTTAGGTAGTTGTTAATGGACTAATCAGAATCTTTTGTTAACCTCGGTTAAAATTTCATACTTGAAGACTCAATGCATAGTTGCTTTCCTTCTAATCTTTGGAGGAAAAGCCTTGGGCATTCCACGCAGACTCTCTTATTCTTTGAGTAGCTGAGGATGTTATCAATAAATACAGTTGCTTATCTGAGCACTCCTTATACACCATGTTCCTTAATTCCTTATAGTTAACTGATACACTTGTTATTTCACATAATATCATCGGAGCTTGTAATGTTCATAACTCATTTTAATCATAATCTCTAATATGGTCTCAAGTCAGATTTTAAGTTAATTCCCGAGACATAACACACTTCTTGAATTAGGTCTCGTAAGTAATCAATTCTTTATAGGGGTCAATTATTATTAGTTGTTGTTTTATTAAACTCCCGTTAATCAGTACACAATCTCATAATTTCATCCCTTTTCTCCAACAACATCACTTGTACATTTTATGATTCGCTTCTTCTAAAACCACTCCTTGGTCTACCTTGTCCACTAGGCCTCCGATACTGCGCCTTAATTCTTCGACATATCCAACACTTCCTAATCCATTTTGAAATTTCCTTCTTATACCTAGTTATCACTATTTTTCTTTAAATTCCTGTATATTTTAGCATTTCTTCAGTAAATCAAATACTTTATATTGTGAATTCCCTGTAGGATCTCATTTCCTAATTCTTTTATTTGTAGCATCCAAGTGCTGGAAGAAAACTTGAGAATATCGTGATCGTCCTTCTGGCCGCATAAATTTCCTCTTACTAACTGTTAACATTGTGATCCATTATCTTCTCTTGACCTTTCTTTATCTTTTCTTAACAACTTTGACTGAAAGGTCATATTACCCATCCTTGTTTCTTCTGGATTATATATCTGACTACCAACTCCAACTTCTGAAATTCCATAGGTACTTCTTTTCGGTGCAGTCTCTATGTTTATTTTCTCCTTTTTGCTTATCACTTGCCACTACATTTGCCTTCTTTATGAATACATACGTCAAACTCTTATGGTCCGTATAGATCTTACACCTTCCTCCATACATGTAATGTTTCCCATTCTTTCAAAGCGAATATTATTATTACTGCTAATTCCAAGTTATTAGTAGGGTACTTCTGCTCATAAGGTTTCGGTTGTCCGGATGCGTATACAATAACTTTATTGTGCTGCATCAACACACATCATATTCCGTTATGAGAAGTATCACTATAAACTACCAAATCTCCTTGATACTTCCAAAGTGATAAAGCATGTGTTGTAACCATTCTGTCATTTAACTCTGTAAAACTTTCTTCACCCTTCTCCATTTCATATAAACTTCTTGCACAAATTTTTGATAGTAACCGGCCCATGGTAAAACTTCCTACTTTTGTTGGTGCTTTTGGTCTCTCTTCATTTATAGTAAATTTAATCCCTGTTGGATTCCCTTTTTCCTTCTCCTCACTGACTATTTATGCTAAGAATTATGCTTCCTGCCATCAAAGCTTTCATCTTGTAAACTTTACATACAATTTCTTTCTTCTCCGACTCCCCAATTATCATTAAATGATTTGCATGGTTTCCGTTGACTTTAAGTAACACAACTACAACTTATCCTAATATTCTTTAAAGATTTGGTCCATCAAGTTTAAATATTACTGGTATGTTGGTTATTCCAAATGACAGTACTTAAAATTTTATAACCAGAGTTCCTAGTTCTGAAAATTATCTTGATATGTCCATTGGTTTAATCTTCAATTGATAATACCCAAATATTAAATCAATCTTAGAAAATACTCTGCTTCTTTCATATGATCAAACAAATTATTAGTTCAAGGTAACGAATACTTGCTCTTGATAGTAAACTTGTTGAACTTTTACTAATCGGCGTATTAGATCATACTTCCATCTTTCTTATTAACAATCAGTATCGGTGCACCTTATGGGGTACACTAGGTCTAATCGCTCCTTCTTCAAACATTTCTTACATTTACTTTTCTAACTCCTTCATTTTAACTGGCGCTATTCTGTGGGGGGCCTTGGACACTGGCTTCATTTCAGGTGCTAAGTCAATCGCGAACTTAATTTCTCTATCTGAAGGAAATATTGGTAACTCGTTTGGATACATATCTTGAAACATATTAATTACTATATAATCTTCAAATTTTGTATGCACCTAACTTCTATTCATAATCACCAGAGTGCTTACATCTTGGTCACCGTAACCTTATAACTTAAACCATCGCTACAAGTTCTTTACCTTCCTTTGTCCTCTAAACCTCATCATATTCTCATTTGACGTCTTCAGAACCATCTTTTCATCATGTCGGTCTATTTGTGCATCACGCTTAAATAATTAGTCCCTTTCTTAGAACAATGTCATATTCTCCTATCTTAAATAATATCAAATCCTCACAACTTAACAGTTACACGTTCTTGACTTGCTAGTCCTTTAGTCATAATCTTATCAATTCAATAGGGTAATTTATCTTATCAACAAAACCCTGAGAGATAAATAATTAAGTTGCTCCCACATCTTTCAATACTTTAACGTATAATGTATCCACAATAATCATTCCCGTCCTCACATCCGTATTCTGAATAACATACTTCACAGACAAATCGTAAACTCTCGTTCTTGGAGACGTATTCCTTATTGGAGTAGATTACCTCAACTCTTAGTGCATTCCTGACTGGGCTAGTGATTTACAATCCTTGCCATATGCCCCTGTTTTCTTTCCATGCATGAGAGGTAGATGGAACTTTGCCTGCTTGGTTCATAATAAGTTGATTTTTGTTTGAGAAACTTTTACAAAGAACGACGGTATAACAAAATAACTAGAAGGATTCATAATTTAAAAAACTTGAAGTTGAAAAGAAAGAAGAAGTAATGATTTGAATATGAATGAGACAACCGCATTGGTACTTAAGATGGCCGGTCTTTCGTACCATATGGCATACAACACATGATTAGGTGGCGTCCCACCCGACTCTTTGTCATTCCTGACAAAGCGTCCCACCATAATACTACTCGTCCCAATTAGAGAGCAAACTTGAGGGAAAGAATTAAATTTAAAAGGAATAAAACATCCTCCTTTTTCTTATCACTGTAAAGAATTTTCAAGGAAAGAAGTTCATACATATTTAGGATTCAAAAAGAGGATATACACTATAATTTTGCAGAAAAGAATGATACTATTGGTCACCATCCATATTTCACTTGTATTCATCTTTCGAGCTTGTTCAATCATATCCCAGTTGTGTCATATAATAATTTTAGAAGGTACGCTGAAATGCCTTCTCAAATTAAGCATTCTGGCAGATTCTTACTTATTAAGTCTTGCGTCTTTAACATCGCACCTACACGTATAATACTTTAACAATTTGATCATAATGGCGTTCCTACCAGATAACCTCGAGTTTCCTCTTTTTAATTTAGAATAACCACAAATCATTCAACATAACGATCCTTTTGTTAATAATATCTTCTTCTTTTTTTTAGAAAAGTCTGGAAATCATTCCAATCTTCTTTGATCATGCTCAGGCTTCTGTTCAATCAATGAATTCTTTGAACTCTGATAGTCCTAGTAATTGGATGAATAGTTACTCCGTATGCTGATTCTGTTGTTGATCTTATCAAACAATATTTGCACCTTACTGTTAGGAATAATCAACTTCTTCATAATCGCGGGTTATTTTGTTCTCTGAATTAACAATACTAAGTCTGAAACAAGCATCCGAGTCTTTAAACAAATAAGAAACTCAAGTAGTAACTTGACAACCAATGTTTAAAACTTATTTTATTTAAAAAGGCTTTTATAAATTTTGTAAGGGAAAATCTTTTTCGAAAACTTGTTTAAAAACTTTGAAAATCACATATCTGGTTGTCCTTACTATATGAGTTGGTTGTTGTCCTTCCTATAACAAGGTACCAAGTTAAAGAAATGATCACGCAAAGGTCCATTCACTTCCATTTATCTTCTCTCCTTTACTGGGTCCATTTGTCTTTCTTAATCAACGAAAACTTCATTTGTCGTTGCATGTTATCTTATTCGTAGCTTCACATCAAAGCTTCCATACTGGTAATACTCCCGTCATCAACTTTGCAATCGTTAAGTGGAACAGACTATCCAATAGTCAAAAAGTTGGCTAATGTCACATCACCTTGTTACTATAAATATATCACATCGTCATAACACCATTATCTAACTTCAAGAAAGCTCCAGATCCATAATCTCCTCTAAGTCTCTTTTCAATACTTATCTAATTCATTCCACCAGCTAGTCATGGGTGGCCTAATCACTAATGGCTTATTTTAATCTGGTAACAGCTACCCTCCGAAACACTTGAATCTTCTTTCTAAACTTCTTCTCACCTTTATTCATATCTCAAGTACTCTTCCTTTACTGTAACTACCAAATCCATCCTCATAGGTACTGTTGTTTTATAGGACAAGTATTAAACTAAGGGTATAGAACAGGGTGTATAATAAACTGAAAAGATACACTTATAATTAAATGTCCAGTAGAACAAGAATAAGCAAATGAAGGTTCTTAAATAGGTGGTCTGTTAGTCCCTAACAATGCAACAAAAATTACAGAAGGGGGGTTGAATGGAATTCTTGAACCTTTTTCAAAAAATATAAAATGTTCTATCTTAATTATATATAAGTGTTTGATTTGCAAAGTGCGGAATAAGAAGTTAGTAAAATCAAAACACAAATAATTAAAAACACAAGTCTTTAAAAACTTTCTGGTGGATTTGAATGTATCCACCAGAGCTATATATTATATCAAGAGAACTCGGTGTATCAAGATTAGCTCACAGCTTCTTACAAATATGAACAACTAAGTTTACAGAGAAATGCTAAGGATGCAGCTTACAATTGTTTCTCTGAGATAATGTTCTTAGTCTTATTCTTGTTGTTCTATTTGCTACTTCTTGGTTTATATATCACCAAGATTATAAAGTAATAAGACAAGATGATAAAATAAAACCTATTAAGTCTAATATAATGCTGCTTCATTACTCTATTCCAGCATCTTTGAATATCTTCATAATAGCATGGAAATGGCAATGCTTCTTTGTTCTCTAAAACCCAGTTGAATAGGCTTCCACATTCCTTTTGCATACACTCGACGCATGTGACTATGTTGTCACTGTCAATAGATGTTTGAATTGATTATCCGTCGGGTACATGATCATCCGTTGGGTTGCCTTGTTGATCATCCGTCGAGAGGCATTGTTGTTTATCCGTCGGGTAGCTATCTGGCACTTGACTTCATTTCATTTATGCAGAATTACAAGACATCATCTATGTACAATTAATCAACCTATTCTGCATATCTTATTAAAGTCAACATGACTTGAGTGCTACTACAGAATCTAAACAAGGTGTATGCAGAAATGTGCTACAGACTCATTATTACACAAGCTACTCACTCAATGAATAATTAATCATCATCCGTTCGGACTATATTGAGTCATCCGTCGGGACTATATTCCTTATCCGTCGAGTGCTACATTTTTCACTAAGTAAAATCTACTAAGGTGTTTTATTAATGAAATCATCAAGTTCACAACATATCCACAACATGGTCTCATATCAAGAGGTGGTAAAATCGCGTAGAATAGCTTGAAGAGGTGCAACTGTTATAACAGAAGGTAATATCATTAATACTGATGGAAGAACAAGGTGCAATTCAAATATGAGAGAAGATGACGATCCTCAAACGGAAGGCTCCAAACAATCAGATGATACAGGGAAATCAGGATCTGCCATTGTCGTTGTATGGAAATCATATCACAAGCCAAGAATCTCGAATCGCAACACGAATTCTATCGAAGACCTACTATACAGTCGCACTCATCCTCACGACGTCTTATATTTCTATTTCCTATTCCTAATCCTAACCCTCTACCCAATCCCGACAATCTAGGCTTGTTTCAGTGACTTATAACCTGTAGCTCTGATACCAACCTGTGGCGCCCTCCAAACCCGGGTCAGAAGTTTGGGGTCCATAACACACACAAAATATAAACCTGTATATAAAATATTATTTGCAATGACCATGCTTTACATAATCACGGATCGCAACAGGTTAAAGTATAAAAACAAGCCATAACCTTAACTTTTATTACAACGTACCAACTCCTAACTAATTTAACTTACAACTGATAATGAAATTTTTCTTACAATCTTACTGTCTCACTATCGTATGAAGCTCCTGCTAACTCGATCCAACTCAAACTGGAACCCTAGCTCGCACTTTGGACTGAGGAACTCCACTATCATCCATATCCTTTTTAACTGTAAAATATATGAAAAGGTTCGCAAGAGTGAGCTAACTAGCTCAACAAGCAATAATAACAATATCTGAGGTTAAACAATGATCAGGCAAGATGATTCAGAGGAATCAAGTTCTTGTTATATAATCATTAGAATTGGATATTTATTTTAAATTTTAAAACCAAGGTTAGGCTGCTGATCAGTCACGCACTAACCCCGAGCAAGGCCCACAACTCTGCTCTATAAACTGGATCTAAGGCACACATTGGCCTAATTCGACTACGAATCTGGTCTAACCACGAATCTGGTCCACGTAAAGAAAACTATCCAATTCTAAACAGTTCAATATGATAAATAATATAATTCAATAAAACAGGATCATAATCAACAGTGATGAAACATTTGTATAAAGGCATGATACAATTCATGAGTATCACAAGGGTGTATCAAAGTATGTATAAGAAATGCCTTTCAGCCTGTAGGAGAATCAGGTATGAGATGAACAATGATTTTACAAGGTTTAGTTCTTTGATATCACAAGGTATGGTTGAGTATAAAAATTTTTGTATGTTCAAATAATTATGTTTCAGTGTTTGGTATATGATGGGTATATATTTGTGGGGTAGTATCGTATTTGAGTGGTTTAGTATATGGTAAATCAACAAGGAATGGTTCAAAAAGAATAAAGCTTATGGCTCAAAGATAAAATAATGTGGCTCACGTTCAAGGATGAATGATTCAAAGTACTTACAATATAAAACATAGCTATTTTGAATGCTTAACAATATGTCACGAGAGAATTTAGAAATATTTGCATTATATTTCGAAAAAGGTTCAAAAGTACTTGCCTTGTAGGGCTTTACAACTATTATTGATCGACTCTGAGCTGATTTTGACGCTCAGGCTTTAACGTCCGACCACTAGATCACCTTGGATTCGACCTCGACACTCAGGTTATTCGGTTGAAATCCTACTGAGCTCGTCGACTGATCACTAGGTTATCTTTTAGTCCAACATCCACTTTCGGTTTCCCGACTAGAACCTACAAGGTTGAAATACTCTATGTTAGACACCCAATTATGCTTGACATATCCTCGATACCTATCCTACCCAAATGATAACAATCCCGACTCCTACTTATATACATTACTATAGTACACGCAACATACAGGAATCATATACTCAAATCTCGATTCAATATTCATTTTCGGAAAACACATATACTCATCGTTTTAGGAAACAAATTGTCCATTATATTTTACGGAATATTTATTTAGAACTATATAACTATTTACATTCGACTGGTAATTCTGATATGTTATAGGGTACGTTCCCGAAAATCGGGCAGCGCTTCCTTTGCTTATCGGACTACCCGTCGAATACAATCGACGTCAAACCAATCCACCACAATCGCAACAACCATCCAAATACAACCCCTAACCACTGCTTCAAACCAACAATATCAATCAAAATCCATACATTTTCAAATTCCAACCCAATCACAATTATTAATTATTACTCGTATTTTATTTTCATGTATTTATTTTCAAAATATTAGGACACAGATATACATCATCATCGTCCACCGTCCGCTCGTCAAAATTCATCGCGGACGGCGGTAAAATCTGCGGGTACCCGATCACATCGGGTTTCCAACACGTATTCTACCGATAAATAATTATTTCCCGTACGCACTACAATTTATTTCATTAAATAATCAATAAAATACTGCTAAATTAATTAAAAGAAATTAACATCGGGATCGATTGAACAAACAGGATTAGCCAATACGCATACATCGCGAACACAAGGTTGCCTCACCGGAAAAACTCCGGCGGCAACCGGAAATCATAAGGAACAACGACAATAACACAGGTCCTCACAGCCAGAACGCGCACATACATACAAGGTATGTATATATATATATACACAACCAACAACCGGAAGATTAATAACTGAGAGCAGGGATGGTCCAGAAAAATCAAGGCGGTCAGCTTACCTGAGAAGCGGAGGAGGAAACCGAAAAAAAAGAAACACGAAGGAGGAGGATAGCAGAGAGACTGTGAGGAAAATCTAGAGAGACAATTGAAGTTGTTTTTTTTTATGTTTCCACCAACACTGCAAAGAGGGCTGAACAGATGATGGACACGTATCGGCCCATAGCCTAGTAATTAGACACGTGTCATGCCCTTCCCGAAAGTCTAGTTTTTAACTCGAAATTTGCAATTTAGCGAATTAGGTTGTACTTGAAATGAATTCAGAAAATTACGAGAATAGTCTTAAAATATTATAAATATCTCGAAGTAAATAAAAACGTAGTTTTCATAATTTTAAAACAATTTCTAAAATACAATTTATACCTGTTTTTATCAATTAAACGAATCGACGTGCGGGTGAAATTAATCCCAAAAATTTCCAAAATAATTTTAAAGTTCTCAGAATAATTCAAACTTAATAAAATATGAGTTTCATAATTTTTAAAGAATTCGAGAATTAATTATAGATTTTATGAATAAACACAATCAGAAAATCACTCAGGGCTAGATAATTAATGAAATATTGATTTCTAAATTTTATAAAATCTAAAAAATAATTATTGTAATTATAAAACCATAGAAACAATTTAGAGACATTCCAAATATTTATGCAAATAAATCTGCAATTAAATCCACTTATTAAGGTGGAACAAAACAATACCACTAAATGTTTAATTACACAAATAATCCCTATGCATTCATAGTGTAACGCCCCCAAATCCGGGGTCAAGGGATTTGGTCGTCACTATGAAACCTCAATCCAAATTAACCTGTTTAATCAATAATTAAATGCCAGCGGAAGATATTTAGCATAAATGACCCCAAACTAATCCAAGATCTTTTAAGGTTACAGTTCTAGAAACAAGATATCCAAATTCAACAAATAAATTTTCTCACTTTCTTTTAAAACTCTTTTCAATAAATTCCAACTCAAAACTAAACCCACTAGTATAACTTCGAAATGAAGTATACTAGGCCCAAATAAAATATACAACTATATATAATATAATATAAACAACTTTACACAATAAAACTTACACTAGTCCGCAAACCCTGGACCAACCACCTTCGAAAAGCTTCTTCTTTGCTTCCTCGAATTATGCAGCTAAACAACGCAAGCTAATCCTCACTGGAGGTTAAATTTAAAAACAGGCAAGTATGAGCGAAAGAAATGCTCAGCAAGTTCATTATAGTAAATATCGGGTCATTTTGATAAAAAAACTAACATCTGCATCAGTGCAGATCATTTAGAAATCATAATTGCTGAATCATAAAACTTTAGTTGAGGAATCCCAGAATTGATTCATTAATCGTATTCAAAACCATTTTGATATTTGTGAGCAAAACGCTTCAGCACTACTTTGAATCTTGACGAGAATAAAACTCGTAAAACAGTGTTTACGGAAATATCGTAAACAATTCTAACATGAAACAATGATTATGGATTGAATCGTAAACTTTACTCAAAACCGAACTCTTGAAATTAATACTTATTTTGTTATCATATCAAATTAGATATCACTACGAACTTTGATGCTCACAACATTCCATACTGAAGTCAACACCAATCATCTGTACTAATACCATCTTTGATATTTAACAACAAACTATCCTCAAAATAAGAAACTGAATCAAAACCACATTTCATCTTTTATCCGAAAATAAAACACTTAATAAATCATTCCTTGTAAGATGTCAAAATCAATATAATAATTTCGATTGGAACCAAATTATGCACTATGTTGTTCCTGATGATCATTCATGAAACAGCACCGGTATCCCGCAGTATACCGTAAATATAGGTACTACCCGTATCCCGAAGACATACGGTACCTATAGGGCGCCAAAAAAGGCATAACAAGCCTTGTAAGATATTACACTTCCGTATTACACTTCTGTATAATAGCTCACGCTGGACCGGTGCCTCGGCCTCTTACGCTACCAGTAACCATCAAATCTCAAAACCTTTTATTGAAAAGAGGTCATAATACTCGACACCCAAAATAATTTTATTCCCCCATTAACTTGGGTAGGAATATTCACAACCAAATCACTTTTCTCAAAATCCAAAATATTTATAAATCCAGTAATTGGATAAGTAAAATCACTTGACTATTCTGAATATAGAATAGCAGATGAGTATTTGCATAAACAGACTTATTTAATTCAGCGATATGTAAAACATTTATCGATTCTAAACTAAAAATAGGGAAAGCAATACTTGCATGATAAGATTTAAAATAAATATCACTTGAACAATAAGTGATGATAGGGATACTTGCCTTTGGGTTTTAGTAGTTAGTCACACTCGCAAAGACGCATCTATTCTGACATTCTGCCTCAAAACATCATCGTCTTCCCTTCCAACACTTTACAGATATGCTGCTCCTGCGATTACTAGAAGCCAAATATCCAATAACATTCCATTTCATTCTTTATCCAACACCTTGTCCTGATCAACTCGAGAGATCCGCATCTATAATTAAAAGATATAAATTTAATCATCTAAACGATAATCACTCAACGAACTGCGCGTCAAAATCCTATCGTCTACCCATACGATAACCCACACATAAATATAACAGACAAACACAGGACTCTTGATCCACATATGCACATAATTCACATAGCATATAAGCACATAACTCATATATCACATAATTCATATCACATAAGACTCGCTTCATCGGAAGGGTCGACTCGGTACGTTTCAAAAAATATGATTTATCGATCAAAAATCGACTCAGAATGATTCGTAAAACAAGCGACCTTTCGAAACAAAAGAATTTGGGTCTCGAAAGTATTTTGATTGAAAGCGGAATATTTTTCTGAGTCTGTACACGTTCGTTTCGTATTAAACGGATGAACGGTTGATTTAATATGAATTTTTGAACATTTTTCAGAATTAAAATGGTCTTCGAATCATTTAATAATTAAATAATAAAGCTCGAACACCCGAATATAATTTTATAAGAATTATCGAGCTTGGAAAATAATTTAAAATAATAATTTAAAGATCAAAACTATTTTTCGGAATTTTTAAATCAAAAATAAATAATTAAATCTATTTATTAAATCAATTAGAATCAATTAATAATTAATTAAGTTAATTAATCAATTAATATTAAATTAATCGATTAATTAAAATAATTAAAAATTAATTAAAATTAATTAATAAAATAAATCAGATTTATTTTTGAATTAAAAATGAATTTTGGAATTAAAATAATGATTTTAGGAATTTAAAATCGAATTTTGAATTAAATAAATAAAATTTAAATGGCAGAAACAGTTTTGCAGTTACTGTCTTCTTCCTAAACAGATCAAACAACGGAGTAGGGGGGGAACTCGCCGGGAAAGGGGGAAGACGACCGGAACGATGAACTCATCGCCGGTTTCTGGAAAACCCAGAAATTCGGCCGACGTTTTGTCGGTTTCCGGCGTCCTATAATCAACAAAATCAGTACTGATTCCTCTGGTTTTTAACGTCAAACTGCTCTAAATCGTAATGTAAACTCGATTACGATCCTAGCATTACCATGGCAACACCAGAACTTAATCTCCGATCAAAATCAACAATTCTCCGATGAACTCATCGAAAACTTCGGTTTTTAGCGATTCTTCAACCAAATCAAACGAATAAGAGCTCAAATTGAAGCTGGGAACGTTTACAATCTACTCAGGTCATCACAAACAATCAAAAACCACTAAATCATAAACCCCCAAAAATTCGAATATTACCCTAAAAATCGATTTTAAAATTTAACAACTGTTGGAACGATTTGATGATATAAAATGATAGAGAATCGTCTGTGATTCATTTTGGTTATTCATACTTGTGATTCGGTGTTCAAAAACGCCTTCAAAATTGACTTTGATTTTCAGAATTTTTCAAGAACACCAAGAACACATATTCAAGAAATTTTCAGAAAATCAAACTTCAATTTCTACATGATATTGAACTCTATTTTTGAAGTATAATATACCAAATCGACCAGAAAAATATGCTCTACAACATGGAAGCATCAAATCACATCAACAACATCAAGAACAAATTTTCATAATTTAATTATCAAATAATTCGAATATAAATAATTAAATAAGAAAATTACGATGATTTCTGGGCAAAAACTGATGATTGATTCAGAAAGAAGATTTCGAGAGCTTCGTTTTGATATGCTGCACGCCCGAATCGGAGTTCGATAACGCCTTCGTTCTTGTGTTTGATTCTCGGGAACGTATCGGTTTCTCGGGTTTTTCTCTGTATTTACGGTATTTTAACTGGTTGCAAATGAATAAACGGAATAAATGAAATAAGAAATAGGCTATTTATATTTATGGAATATTGGATCGTTCTGGATCATTTTGGATCGTTAAATTAGTTACTTAGTCGCTAAGTAACTATAAAAACGATACAATTCAATACCAGAATTGGATAATTATTAAAACCGGGCTTTTTATAAAACACTATATACGAAAATAATGTAAAAATATCCTGTCTCTCGAGAATACGGGTTTTATTGATTATCGAAATAACTATCTTATCGAAAATATTGCGTCGGGCCGCGCACGGGTCAAACCGTAATCCGGATCGAAAAAGTCAAAACACGGAAAATGTCCGGAATTACCAGATTAGGTTAGGAAGGAGTTTTCGGAAGAGTTTCGGGTTATAAAAACGCAAAATGGTTGAAGTCGGACGATTCCCGGCTTTTTAAAATAATTTTGGTAATTACCCAGAAAATAATTAATAATTCATAAATCAATATAAAATCATCTAATAGTCCAAAAATTACCAGAAAAATATCACAATTATCTATATTTTATTCTGAACATATAAAAATTAGAACACTCAAGGAATATCACATATAAACACCCAAACATCAATTCCACTTATCATATAATTCACAAAACTTCACATAAAAATCACATAATAATTCCAAATAATTATAATAATAATATTTGAAAATATGGGATATTACAATCTACCCCCCTTATAAGGATTCCGTCCTCGGAATCAGCAGAAGAAAGCACTAAGGGTTTTCTAACCAACTTTCCATTTCCAAATAACCTCAATTTTCCATAATCTTAAACAAATCTTGTATTCCTAGTATAATAAAACTTTTACAGGAGCTTCACTGTGTACCACTGTTCCGTCTACATCCTTTGACCAATTCTTTAATATGATCTCTTTCACTAATCGAGAGAAAGAAGGATAGAGAGAAAATAAAGGAAAGAAACAGAAAGAAAGATAGAAAGAGAAATAGAGAAATAGAGAAAACGATTGACTTCGTTAGACGCTACTTGTATTATAATCGCATCACAGTCCACTATTGCTTTTAGCAATCCCATCACATAACTCTGCTTTGACTTGACCAGGATAACTCAGCTTAACTTGATTGGCATACCTTCGAATGTTTGGAATGATAAAATCATAGAATTTCAAAAAGAAGAGAATTTGATATCATAACGGAACCATAATCTGAATTTGAGAAAAAGTATTGTTGAAATAAAAGAGTAACTGAGAGATCAAGGTGATCAAATGAACTTGGTATTGCGTGTCCAAATTAAGACACTACTAAAGGTTGTTAACCTTCTTGTAGTCACAACACACACAAGTGATGGCGTCCCATCCAACTCCTATCACACAGACAGGTATACCTTGTGTCCCCTATAGTTAGGGTTGTTCATCTCAGTCAGAATAAAAGAATATCAAAGGAAATAAAAATTAAATGAATAAACTGAAAAGATTTCAAAGTTGATATTTCTGGAGAAAAATGAAATCCAGAAAACAAGATTCTGGAACAAAATGATTAAAAGAGTGTTAGGGAATATATCCTCTAACAGATACCTCTTTTGAGAGATGTCAAAAGAAGTTATAGAAAGATAAGATATTGCCAAAGTCTTAATGTCTTCTGTTTGAATTCTTCTGTTGACTCGTCATCCGATTCTCGACACTTCTTCATATTCCAGAGATATCGATAATCTTCATCATCGTCAAATCGTAGTAGCCTTGGAAGATTCCACCATAGAAGTTTGCAGCTTCCCGGAGTTCCATCCGGCTCAACACAACCATCTCGAACGAATGCGCCTATCTTAACTTACTCGTTGGTACTATATCCAATAGTCCAACAGGAACTCGATATGAGCACAAACGTCCTCACATAGCTATACACACTCCTACACACTCTCATTTCTAGTTTACTATAACCTCAACTCTGATACCAACCTGTAACGCCCCCAAATCCGAGGTTAAGGGATTTGGTCGTCACTATGAAACCTCAATCCAAATTAACCTGTTTAATCAATAATTAAATGCCAGCGGAAGATATTTAGCATAAATGACCCCAAACTAATCCAAGATCTTTTAAGGTTACAGTTCTAGAAACAAGATATCCAAATTCAACAAATAAATTTTCTCACTTTCTTTTAAAACTCTTTTCAATAAATTCCAACTCAAAACTAAACCCACTAGTATAACTTCGAAATGAAGTATACTAGGCCCAAATAAAATATACAACTATATATAATATAATATAAACAACTTTACACAATAAAACTTACACTAGTCCACAAACCCTGGACCAACCACCTTCGAAAAGCTTCTTCTTTGCTTCCTCGAATTATGCAGCTAAACAACGCAAGCTAATCCTCACTGGAGGTTAAATTTAAAAACAGGCAAGTATGTGCGAAAGAAATGCTCAGCAAGTTCATTATAGTAAATATCGGGTCATTTTGATAAAAAAACTAACATCTGCATCAGTGCAGATCATTTAGAAATCATAATTACTGAATCATAAAACTTTAGTTGAGGAATCCCAGAATTGATTCCTTAATCGTATTCAAAACCATTTTGATATTTGTGAGCAAAACGCTTCAGCACTACTTTGAATCTTGACGAGAATAAAACTCGTAAAACAGTGTTTAGGGAAATATCGTAAACAATTCTAACATGAAACAATGATTATGGATTGAATCGTAAACTTTACTCAAAACCGAACTCTTGAAATTAATACTTATTTTGTTATCATATCAAATTAGATATCACTAAGAACTTTGATGCTCACAACATTCCATACTGAAGTCAACACCAATCATCTGTACTAATACCATCTTTGATATTTAACAACAAACTAAGTATCCTCAAAATAAGAAACTGAATCAAAACCACATTTCATCTTTTATCCGAAAATAAAACACTTAATAAATCATTCCTTGTAAGATGTCAAAATCAATATAATAATTTCGATTGGAACCAAATTATGCACTATGCTGTTCCTGATGATCATTCATGAAACAGCACCGGTATCCCGCAGTATACCGTAAATATAGGTACTACCCGTATCCCGAAGACATACGGTACCTATAGGGCGCCAGAAAAGGCATAACAAGCCTTGTAAGATATTACACTTCCGTATTACACTTTTGTATAATAGCTCACGCTGGACCGGTGCCTCGGCCTCTTACGCTACCAGTAACCATCAAATCTCAAAACCTTTTATTGAAAAGGGGTCATAATACTCAACACCCGAAATAATTTTATTCCCCCATTAACTTGGGTAGGAATATTCACAACCAAATCACTTTTCTCAAAATCCAAAATATTTATAAATCCAGTAATTGGATAAGTAAAATCACTTGACTATTCTGAATATAGAATAGCAGATGAGTATTTGCATAAACAGACTTATTTAATTCAGCGATATGTAAAACATTTATCGATTCTAAACTAAAAATAGGGAAAGCAATACTTGCATGATAAGATTTAAAATAAATATCACTTGAACAATAAGTGATGATAGGGATACTTGCCTTTGGGTTTTAGTAGTTAGTCACACTCGCAAAGACGCATCTATTCTGACATTCTGCCTCAAAACATCATCGTCTTCCCTTCCAACACTTTACTGATATGCTGCTCCTGCGATTACTAGAAGCCAAATATCCAATACCATTCCATTTCATTATTTATCCAACACCTTGTCCTGATCAACTCGAGAGATCCGCATCTATAATTAAAAGATATAAATTTAATCATCTAAACGATAATCACTCAACGAACTGCGCGTCAAAATCCTATCGTCTACCCATACGATAACCCACACATAAATATAACAGACAAACACAGGACTCTTGATCCACATATGCACATAATTCACATAGCATATAAGCACATAACTCATATATCACATAATTCATATCACATAAGACTCGCTTCATCGGAAGGGTCGACTCGGTACGTTCAAAACAGAAATCGGGTCAAAAAATATGATTTATCGATCAAAAATCGACTCAGAATGATTCGTAAAACAAGCGACCTTTCGAAACAAAAGAATTTGGGTCTTGAAAGTATTTTTATTGAAAGCGGAATATTTTTTTTGAGTCTGTACACGTTCGTTTCGTATTAAACGGACGAACGGTTGATTTAATATGAATTTTTGAACATTTTTCGGAATTAAAACGGTCTCCGAATCATTTAATAATTAAATAATAAAGTTCGAACACCCGAATATAATTTTATAAGAATTATCGAGCTTGGAAAATAGTTTAAAATAATAATTTAAAGATCGAAACTATTTTTCGGAATTTTTAAATCAAAAATAAATAATTAAATCTATTTATTAAATCAATTAGAATCAATTAATAATTAATTAAGTTAATTAATCAATTAATATTAAATTAATCGATTAATTAAAATAATTAAAAACTAATTAAAATTAATTAATAAAATAAATCAGATTTATTTTTGAATTAAAAATGAATTTTGGAATTAAAATAATGATTTTAGGAATTTAAAATCGAATTTTGAATTAAATAAATAAAATTTAAATGACAGAAACAGTTTTGCAGTTACTGTCTTCTTCCTAAACAGATCAGACGACGGAGTAGGGGGGAACTCGCCGGGAAAGGGGGAAGACGACCGGAACGATGATCTCATCGCCGGTTTCTGGAAAACCCAGAAATCCGGCCGACGTTTTGTCGGTTTCCGGCGTCCTATAATCAACAAAATCAGTACTGATTCCTCTGGTTTTTAACGTCAAACTGCTCTAAATCGTAATCTAAACTCGATTACGATCCTAGCATTACCATGGCAACACCAGAACTTAATCTCCGATCAAAATCAACAATTCTCCGATGAACTCATCAGAAACTTCGGTTTTTAGCGATTCTTCAACCAAATCAAACGAATAAGAGCTCAAATTGAAGCTAGGAACGTTTACAATCTACTCAGGTCATCACAAACAATCAAAAACCACTAAATCATAAACCCCCAAAAATTCGAATATTACCCTAAAAATCGATTTTAAAATTTAACAACTGTTGGAACGATTTGATGATATAAAATGATAGAGAATCGTCTGTGATTCATTTTGGTTATTCATACTTGTGATTTGGTGTTCAAAAATGCCTTCAAAATTGACTTTGATTTTCAGAATTTTTCAAGAACACCAAGAACACATATTCAAGAAATTTTCAGAAAATCAAACTTCAATTTCTACATGATATTGAACTCTATTTTTGAAGTATAATATACCAAATCGACCAGAAAAATATGCTCTACAACATGGAAGCATCAAATCACATCAACAACATCAAGAACAAATTTTCATAATTTAATTATCAAACGAATATAAATAATTAAATAAGAAAATTACGATGATTTCTGGGCAAAAACTGATGATTGATTCAGAAACAAGATTTCGAGAGCTTCGTTTTGATATGCTGCACGCCCGAATCGGAGTTCGATAACGCCTTCGTTCTTGTGTTTGATTCTCGAGAACGTATCGGTTTCTCGGGTTTTTCTCTGTATTTACGGTATTTTAACTGGTTGCAAATGAATAAACGGAATAAATGAAATAAGAAATAGGCTATTTATATTTATGGAATATTGGATCGTTCTGGATCGTTTTGGATCGTTAAATTAGTTACTTAGCCGCTAAGTAACTATAAAAACGATACAATTCAATACCAGAATTGGATAATTATTAAAACCGGGCTTTTTATAAAACACTATATACGAAAATAATGTAAAAATATCCCGTCTCTCGAGAATACGGGTTTTATTGATTATCGAAATAACTATCTTATCGAAAATATTGCGTCGGGCCGCACACGGGTCAAACCGTAATCCGGATCGAAAAAGTCAAAACACGGAAAATGTCCGGAATTATCAGATTAGGTTACAAAGGAGTTTTCGGAAGAGTTTCGGGTTATAAAAACGCAAAATGGTTGAAGTCGGACGATTCCCGGCTTTATAAAATAATTTTGGTAATTACCCAGAAAATAATTAATAATTCATAAATCAATATAAAATCATCTAACAGTCCAAAAATTACCAGAAAAATATCACAATTATCTATATTTTATTCTGAACATATAAAAATTAGAACACTCAAGGAATATCACATATAAACACCCAAACATCAATTCCACTTATCATATAATTCACAAAAATTCACATAAAAATCACATAATAATTCCAAATAATTATAATAATAATATTTGAAAATATGGGATATTACACATAGTCACACATAAAATAATAATACACAATACCCTGCTGATAATACCCATACACATATTTTATTTATTTAATCACTCCATAATTACACATTTAGATAATAAAAAATATACGAGTTGTTATACACTGGCCATGAAGACAGAATCAGGAAACTGGTGAATGAGAAAATGGACATGATCATACCATCTTAAGAGAAGATCTCTTCTAAATTCAACCATTTTCTGAGCAAATGGCTAGGATGGATCTTGCCTCTATTGAGAAGGAAGTCAAAAACCTCAAACTATCCTTCACCAATCTCCATGAAGTGATCCAGAAATAAATTACTTACTCAAATGAGACCAAGGTCCAGCTGGATCAACTTCACCAAAGCAGATATAAGCCCTCAGCTTTGCTAGTGGAAGGGATCAAAGAGTCTGTAGAAGAACACTTTGGCACATCTAGTAGCAAATTCACTTCAACAAATCTGCAAATTCAGTCTCTACAGGGTCAAGTCACAACATTGCAAGACTCCAACTCCTCTCTCACTGCACAAGTTGAGGCTTTGATATATCTTGTCAAGATCCAACAAACAGATATCCAAACTCTGGTGGATTCCCATAAGCATCTTCAAATGCAGAATTCTATAGCTTTAGGAGCCATCATGGGTAAACTCAACATACCATTACCTTCTTTGCCTGAACAAGTAAGGCCTGAAATCCCTACTCCCCTTCTCATGCTTGCCAACAAGATTAATGGGGAGATAGAGGCTAGGATGGCACAATCAAGGTCATCTCAACATCAAGTTCAGGGTGCTGGAAAGAAAGCTAAAGAAGTTGATCTTGACAAGGAGAGGCTTATTAGGTCTGCTGAAGGACCTAGTTTGAGCAGAGAGTTTGAAGAACTACTCAATGCCTTAAAAGCTTCTCTTAACAACAATCACTTCACATATAAAAAAGGTCTTGGATAAGACAATCAATTTCATAGGAGTGATCAAGGTCAACAAGGATAACTTTCTGGAAGATAGGATAGTGGTTAATACAAATGACTCAGGGACAGAAAGATGTATGCATGTGTCCCTCAATTTCCTTGTCCCAATGAGGGCATCTGAGTTAGATATCTTTATCAGCAAAGTTAGAGCTATAACTCGTGAAGATACCAAGCTATTAACTGCACTGAAAGATGCTCATGTAGCTGCCTTTCTTGAAGCATATCTACAGCCAAGCAAGGGTATAGCATACATCTGTCCAACCACCAAACAATTCAGATTTTTTAATATCCCTAAACAATGTATCAGGAGCAATGAGAAGCTTATCATGATCCTAGGAACTAGCTTAAAATCTAAGAAAAACAAGAACCATGATGATATGGAAATGATAAAGCTACTAAGGAGATATCTGGATAATACAGAAGTCAACTTGCCCAAAACTCAGTTTAACAATGATGACTTGGATGATGATGAGCATAAGAAGAGTGATCAGAATCCTTCTGGCTCAAATCTGAGTCAGTCTAGTAAGCCATCTGGTAGCAAGGGTGGAGAGAAGGAGAAGGAGGATGGCAAGAAAGATGAAGAGAAGAAGAGAAGAGGGGAGAGGAAGAGGAAGAGCAGAAAACCTCATGATGATTCAGGAACTCAAATAACCCTAAAAAATCAAATACAACCATCTCAAACCTTAACTCAACCCACAACATCAACTATCTCTAACATCAAACCTTCCGAAACATCTAAGCCAAAATTTCTTTACATACAAACTGCCAACTTTTGTCCTAAAAATTCCAATCACCTCATGCCACACAAATCTCAAGAAAATGACAATCCTACCTTTAGCCAAACCTTCACTAAAATTCAAGCTCAAATCTGTTAGGAGAAGGCCTAAGAAAGTCAAGCCTGCAAAGGAAGTGGAAGTCACTGAAAGGGTCATCTATAATTGCTTTAAGGAATCTGACTTTCTACCTCTAAATTGGTGCACCTCAGATGAAGACCATTTCCAACATCCAGCTGAGGAAATTATTAAAATCTGGATTGTATCTCTGAGAGAAGTTAGAGTTTATTTTAAGGATGGTACATTCACTCTTCTAGATCAAAAGTTAATGGATTCTTTGACTCTTGCAGAAATTAAGAGAGTGTTAAGTTTGTTAAAAGGCAAGGACACTGTTACAAGGACTTGGAGATTATCTTTGGCTGAATGGTTGATTGAAAGGGAGGAAACAAAGAAAAGAGATAAGGCTGAAGCTGAAGAAAGAAGAAGGAGACATGATGAAGAAATAGATATGTTTATAAAAAGATTAGAAGAGTTGAAAGCAAAAGAAATGAGCATAATTTCTAAAGATGGTAGATTTCTAAACATCAAAGTTGGTGGATTCTCAAGATTCAGCTTAGAGTATCTGGACCAGGGTTATCCTAAGGCAGCAAGGCAAAAACTTGTGGAAGCTCTAAGTGGAACACTCATCATAGAAGAACTTGAAATTTTTCATCACTTGAAGGATAAACTTAGAGAAGAAGCAGATGTAAAAACTGTATTTACCTGACTCTTGTAATCATGGAACCTGGTGAATCTTATGTTGTACAAACTATAATTCTATCAAGCTTTATGTTTTAATTTTATCCTCCATCAGTTTTAAACTTGGGGTTAGTCTTGTTAACAGGCATGAATTTGTGTTAAGCAATCTTCTCACAAATTGAGGGAGATTGTTGTAAAAGACATGATTGTACTTTAACAAGACTAAGACAATTTGTCAACCCTAAGTAAGTTGTATTGTTATCTAAATTTGTATTTTGTACTTGTAACACTTAAAGTCTGTAAAAATGCAAAGGAGCAGACTGGAGTCTTTTTCCTAAAACAGTATCAAGCCTAAGGATTATATCTCGAAGAAGATCAAGAAGATTATGCCTCAGAAGAATTTTGAAGAAGCTTGGAGTTGAATAAATCTGTTTAGAGAAAAATACTCTAAGTCAAGATCTCTACAAGTCACTGATTCAATATTATAGAGAAGTCATTCGAGAACTCCAGAATGGCTTATCGAGGAGTCATTCAAGTTGCAGAGAGTACCGACGGATGAGGAACATCCATCGGAATAGTAGTTTGGCTAGTCGACGGATGACTGCTGTTAGGCACATCCGTCGGGATACAATCACTACTCGACGGATGAGCAATATCCACCAGGATAGAAGAAATGAATGAATTCAGAGTGGAGAAGTCAGGAAAGCTACTAGAGAACTCAGGAAGATATCGACAAGCAAAATTGAACAAATGAAGATTGGAGATATCGACAAGTCATTCCTTTGCTAAAAAACTTAGAGTTATCGACAAGTCTACATTCAGTAGAGAACTCTGAGTTATCGATAAGTCAAAGTAAAGATATGAAGACTAGAGATCTCGACAAGCTGAAGACCTTTACAAGCCAAACTTAATATGGAGTGCTAGAGATCTCAGTAAGCCTATGTACTTATCGAGATGTCAAGTGTTCTATTAATTTAAACTGGAGATCTCGAGGTACAGTCTCAAAGTACAGAATTGCAGATCAGTTCAATATCCAAGATAAACAATCAACAAACAATCCAACAACTCGATTGACAAGTCTACAAAAAGCAGTTTGAAGAGTGTGCAAGATTAATGGCAAAGATTAACTGACAGGGGAAGATTAAAGTGAACACGGGATGCTAAAGATATGCTAAGACAGAAATGGAAGATTTGCTTTTCTATAAATAGAAATGATAAGTGACAGTTTAGAAAAGCTAATAGCATATTTATTATCCACTGTGTAAACTAGCGGTTAACTGAGTTATAAAGTTAATATAACGACCCGTGTATTTTTGAATTATTTAAATATGTGATTATTATGGAAATTATTAAATAAAATATGTGTATCGGTTTTGACCGTTATGTGTTGTTTGATTATTATCTAGGTGTGATTTATGATGTACCGGGTTATTCGCGTGATTAATTAAGGAAATGTATTGAATTGTTTCACTTTTAAAGTGGATTTAATGCAAATTTATTTGTATAAATATTTGAAGTGTCTCTAAAATTGTCTTTATGATTTTATAATTACAATAATTATTTTTAGGATTTTATAAAATTGTGAAATCAATATTTTTATTGATTATTTATCTTTAAATGATTTTCTGATTTCTTTTACTCGTAAAATCCGTATTTAATTCCAGAGTTTCTCAAAAATCACAAAATTCATATTTTTCTAAGTTTATAATATTCTGAGAATTTTAAAATTATTTTGGAAATTTTCGGAATTAATTTCACCCGCGCGTTATTTCGTTTCATTGTTAAAAAGCGGGTATAAAGTGTACTTCAAAATTTGTTCAAAAATTTTGAAAATTACATTTTTATAAACTTCGGGATATTTGTAATATTTTAAAACTATTTTCGTAATTTTCTGAATTTGTTTTAAGTGCAGCTCGGTTCGTTAATTGTGAAATGTGGATATAAGTTGCGTTTCAAAAATACTTTTAAAATTATGGAAAATTTATTTTAATAACTTTGAATTATTTGTGATATTTTAGAATTAATTTGGAATTTTTCGGGATTATTTTATTTATGCAATGGTTCGTTAAATTTGTAAAAACGGGACAAAATAGGGCTGTGAGAACAGGAAAAGGGGCACGTGGCATAATTTTAGTTAATCATCTGATTCGTGGCAGCATTTCAGAGGGTGGGGAATAAAATTAAAATCCTATCGGGTAAACATAATACCCACAAACACAGCAATCCCAAATTTTTTTGTTTCTCCCTCACTCACTGGATCAATCTCCCTCCTCTCTTTCCTGTATTCTTTTTCTTTCTTATCTGTTTCATTTTCTCGGCCTTTTCAGGTAAACTGTACGCCATTTGTTTTCAGTCACCCCATCTCCCTGTTCCTTTCTTCCTGTCGCCTTGATCTGCTGCTTAAATTCTTCCCTGTGTTGCATGTATTGCGTGCGTTGGGGTTGTGTGTGCGAGTGAAAGATGTGTGTGTGATTGATAAGGGTGTGTATATGATGTATATCTCTGTGTGTGTGCATTTTGTCCTGGGTTGTGTCTGTGCTTCGATTTATTCCGGTTGCCGCCGGATTTTTCCGGTAAGGCGACCCATGGTACCGCAGCGTGTAGGCGCGTAGTCGTTGTGATTGCTGTTTATTTTGGGTTGTTTCACTCGAACTGAACTTCTGGTTTTTTAAAAAAATTAGCAATTTAAATTCTATTATTTCTTTTGCAGGATTTATTGATTAATGTTTGAAATTTTAGTAATCGGTGAAATTATGTTGGAAACCCGGAATTAATCGGGTACCCGTAAATTTTGCCGCTGTCGACGGTGAACTTCGGTGAGTCGACGGTGGACTGTGATGACACGATTCTGGGTCCTAATATTTTTAATAAATAAAAGTCGTGTGTGTTTTTATTCTGGATCGAAATAGTTAATTAGTAAATATTGAATCGTGATGATTGAGTCGGTTGTGATTACTAAATTGTATCGGTGATTGGAAATTTGCGAGTTGTGATTGGTTGTCATGGTTTAAATTGGATTGTTGTTGTTGAATTGACGTCGATTTGTATTTCGACGGGTAGTCCGATAAACAAAGGAGATGCTGCCCGATTTCCGGGAAACTGGATTACGTAAATATGGGAACGTATCAGATGAATATCGGGACTTCGAGAGACTATATATATATATATGTGTGTGTGTGTGTGTGTTTTATACGAACGTGGTTGTATGATGTGATGAAATATTTTTCCAAATCGATAACCCTAATTTCGTAAAATAAAGAGTATATGTATTTTCCGAAAACGAACACTGGATTGATTTCGAGAATGTGAACCCTAATTGTTGTCTGTGTTATTCTAATATGAATAATTACGAGTCGGGTTTGAATATCATTGGGTAAGAATTAGTATCGAGGATATGTCAAGCATACCTAGACGTCTAACGTAGGGTATTTCGACCCTGTAGGTTATAGTCGGGAATATGAAAGTGGACGATGGACTAAAGATAACCTAGTGGTCAGTTGACAAGCTCAGTAGAGTTTCGACAGAAAGACCTGAGTGTCGAAGTCGAATTCAATGGGATCTAGTGGTTGGATTTTAGAGCATGAGCAGCAGAGTCGGCTCAGAGTTGATCAGTAATAGTTATAAAGCCTTGTAAGGCAAGTATTTCTGAACTTTTCTTCAAGATATATTACCAATATTTTTGAACTATTTCATAACATGTCGCTATTATTCAAAATAACTCCTGTTTTATATTGCAAGTGCTTTCAACTATTAAACCCTGAACCCTGATTTTTTTTTAATCTTGAGCCGTAAGCCTTATTCTTTGTAAACCATCCTATGTTGATCCTCAGATACCAAATCACACAAATATGATACTACTTCCCAAATGTATAACTACCAAACACCAAACACGGAAACAAAATTGTTTGAAAACACAGAAACTTTTATACTTCAACCATTCTTTAAAACCTCAAAGAACTATACCTTGAAAAACCATTATTTGTCTAATACCTGATCCTTTTACAGGTTGAAAACCGTTTCTCGTATATACCTTGATATACCCTTATGATACTCATGAATCGCATTACGCTTTTTTACAAATGCTTTATCAATGTTGATTATGATCTTGCTTATTGAATTACATTGTTTATTACACTGAATTATTTTAGAATTGGATAGTTTTCTTATGTGGACCAGATTCGTGGTCAGACCAGATTCGTGGTCGAATTAGGCCAATGCGTGCCTTGGATCCAGTAATTAGAGCAGTGCTGTGTGCTTGCTCAGGGTTAGTGCGTGACTGATCAGCAGCCTAACCTTGGTTTTTTTTAAAACTTAAAATGAATATCCAATTCTAATGATTAGTTAAAAAGAAACTTGATTCATCTGAATAATCTCACTTGATCATTGTTTAATCTCAGTTATCGTTATTATGACTTGCTGAGCTAGTTAGCTTACTATTGCGAATCTTTTTATGTATTCTACGGTTTAAAGGGATACGGTTGATAGCGAGGTGTCCCAGTTCAATGTACGAGCTAGGATTCCAAATTGAGTTGGATCGAGCTAGCAAAAGCTGATGGCGGTAGTGAGATAGTAAGATTGTAAGAATAATTTTATTATCAGCTGTAAGTTAAATTAGTTGGGATTTGGTACGTTGTAATAAAAATTAAAGTTGTGGCTTGTTTTCATACTTAAACCTATTGCGATCCATGGTTACTTAGAGCAGGGTCATTGCAATTAATATTTCATATACAGGTTGATATATTGTGTTTGTGTTTGTGTTTTGGACCCCAAACTTCTGACCCGGGTTTGGAAGGCGCCACAGGTTGGCATCAGAGCTACAGGTTATAAGTCACTGAAACAAGCTTAGATTGTCGGGATTGGGTAGAAGTTAGGAATAGGAATAGGAAATAGAAAGATAAGGCGTTGTGAGGTTGAGTGCGATGGTATAGTAGGTCTCCGGCACGGTTCATATTGCGATTCGGGATTCTCAGCTTGCGACGTGATTTCCAGACAACGGTAATGGCAGATCTTGATTTCCCGGTGTTATTTGATCATTTGGAGCTTTCCGTTCGAGGATCGTCATCTTCTCTCAGATTGGATTTGCACCTTGTTCTTCCACCAACATTAATGGTACTACATTCTATTATAACGATTGTACTTCTTCAAGCTATTCTACGCTAATTTTCCACCTCTTGATACGAGATTACCTATTCAAGAATCTCCATCTGTTTATTCTTGTTTTACTGGACATTTGGCTGTGAGTGTATCTCTTTAGTTTACCCTACATCCTGTTCTATACCCCCAGTTTAGAACTTGTCCTATGAAGCGATTGTACCTACGAGGATGGATTCGAGAGCTACAGTAAATGGTGAGCGCTTGAGATATAAATAAAGGTGAGAAGAAATTTAGAGAGGAGATTTAAGTGTTTCAGAGGATAGATGTTATCGGGTTAAAAGAAGCCATTAGTGACTAAGCCACCCGTGAATAATTATGGGATGAATTAGATGAATTTTGAAAGAGTTAGAGAGAAAGGTATAAATTTGGAATTTTTGGTGGAATTAAATGATGGTGCTATGATAAATGCGATATGTAAAGTAGTGATGTGATGTGATACGAGCAAACTTTGTTCTATGAAATAGACTTGTTGACTATTGGATAGCCTGTTCTACTTAACTACTGCAATGATAATGTCATGAGTATTACCAGTATGGGAGCCTTGATGTGAAGCTACGAATAAGATAATGTGCGACAACAATTGAAGTTTCGTCGATTAAGGAAGGTAAAGTGGACACGATGAAGGAGAAAAGGTAGATTGAAGTGAATGGACCTTTATATAATCGTTCCATTAATTTGGTACCTTGATATAGGTCGGAAGGACAACAACCAGCTCATATAGTAAGGACAACCAGGTTTGTGATTTTCCAAACTTTTTAAACAAGTTTTCGAAAAAGATTTTCCTTTACAAATTTCTAAAAGCCTTTTCGAATAAAATGATTTTTAAACATTGGTTGTCAAGTTACTACTTGAGTTTCTTGTTTGTTAGAAAGCCCGGATTACCTGGAAGGATGCTGTTTCAGACTTAGTATTGCTAATTTCGAGAACGAAGTAACCTATGATTATGAAGAAGTTGATTATTCCTAACAGTAAAGTGTAAGTATTGTTTGATAAAATTTACAACAGAATCAGCGTACGGAGTAACTATACATTCAATTACTAGGACTATCAGAGTTCGAAGAATTCATTGATTTAACAGAAGCCGGAGCGTGATCGAAGAAGATTGGAAAGATTTCCAGACCTCTCTAAAAACAGAATATTATTAACAAAAGGATCGTTATGTTGAATGGTACGTGGTTATTCTAAATTAAAAGAGGAATCTCGAAGTTACCTGGTAGGAACGCCATTATGATCGAATTCTTAAGGTATTATACGTGTAAGTGCGATGTTAAAGACGCAAAACTTAGCAAGTAAGAATTCATTATAATGCTTGGTTTGCGAAGACATTTCAGCGGACTTTCTAAATTTGTTATATGACGCAATTGGGATATGATCGAATGAGCTCGAAAGATGAATACAAATGAAATTTGGATGGTGACCAATGGTATCGTTCTTGCCTTCAATATTACAGCATATATTCTTATTCAATTCCTAAAAATGTATGAACTTCTTTTCTTAAATAAACTCTTTGCTATGATATCGAAAAGGAGGATATTGCATTCTTTTCAAATTTAATTGTTTCCTCAAGTTTTCCTTTCTGATTGGGACAAACAGTGTTATGGTGAGACACTTTGTCGGAATGATGAAGAGTCGGGTGGGACGCCACCTAATCATGTGTTGTATGCCAAATGGTATGAAAGACTGGCCATCTTAAGTACCAATGTGGTTGTCTCATTCATATTCAAATCCTTGTTTCTTCTTTCTTTTCAACTCTAAATTTTGTTGAATTGTGAATCCTTCCAGTTGCTTCGTTGTATTATCGTTCTTTGTAAGAGTTTTTCAAATAGAAATCAATGAATTATGGACCAAGCGGGCAAAGTTCCATCTACTTCTCAAGCAATGAAAGCAAACAAGGACATATGGCGATAATTGCAAATCACTAACCATTCAGGGATGCACTAAGAATCAAGGGAATCTACTCCAATTAGGATACGTCTTCGAGAACGAGAATATGCGTCTTTCCTGTGAAATATGTTGTTCAGATTATGGACGTGACAACATGGATGACAATGGTAAGTACCTTATGCGTTAAAGTATTAAAAGATGTGAGAGAAACTTAATTGTTTATCTCTCAAGGTTTTGTTGATGAAATGAATTACCCTGTTGAATTGATAAGATTATGGTTAAAAGGATTAGCAAGTCAAGAACGTGTAGTTGTTAAATAAGTAAGTACCAATGGTGGAATTGAGGTTTTTGGCAATAAGTTGTGAAGAATTGATATCATTTGAGATAAGAGGATTTGACATTATTCTAAGGAATGGATTAACTATGGAAGCATGATGCCCAAACGAACAGTCATGATGAAGAGATAGTCCTGAAGATGTTAAATGAGAATAGGATGAGGCATAAAGGAAAAAAGAAGGTAAAGAATTGGTTAACGATGATTACGATGATCAAGATGTGAGTATTACGGTAATTATGAGATAAATAAAAGTTAGAGGCAAACAAAATTGAAGATTTTATAGCAATTAAAGAGTTTGAAGATATGTTTCCAGATAAGTTATCACATTTCCTCCAGATAGAGAAATGAAGCTCACGATTGACGTAGCACCTGAGACGAAGCCTGTGACCAAGGCCTTATATAAAATGGCACCAGTTACAAGGAGGAAATTAGCAAAGCAGATGTAAGAGACGTTAGAAGAAGGAGCGATTAGACCTTGTGTACCCCATAAGGTGCACCGGTATTAATTACTAATAAGAAAGATGGAAGTATGAGGTTGTGCGTTGACTAGCGAAAGCTTAACAAGTTTACCATCAAGAGCAAGTATCTGTTACCTTGACCCAATGATTTGTTTGATCAGACGAAGGAAGCAAAGTACTTTTGTAAGATCGATTTAAGAATTGGTATTTCACCAATTGAAGATTAAACCTATGGATATATCAAAGATAATTTTCAGAACTAAGTACTATTCCCGTATTGTCATTTGGATTAACTAATATACCCGTAATATTTGAACTCGATGGACAAAAAACTTTAAGGAATATCTGGATAAGCTGTAGCGTAAAACTTAAAGTAAACGGAGGACCATGCATTTAATGATAACTGAGAAGTTGGAAAAGAAAGAAGTTGTATGAAGTATAGTTCTTAGCATAAATAGTCAATATGGAGAAGATCAAGAGAGATTCAGTAGAAATTAAAGTTACTATGAATGAAAAGAGACCAGAAACACCAACAAAAGTAAGAAGTTTTATCATAGGCCGGTTACTATCGAAAATTGGTGCAAGATTTCTTAGAAGTTGCAATATCTTGGACGAAGCTGACCAGGAAAAGCAAGAAGTTTATATGAAGTAAAGAAGGGTAAAGAAAGTTTTACAGAGTTAAGTGAAAGAATGGTTACAGCACCTGCTTTATTATATCGAAAGTATCAAGGAGATTTGGTAATTTATAGTGATGCTTCTTATAAGAGAGTAGGAGGTGTGTTGATGCAGCACAATAAAGTTATTGTATATGCACCAGACAACCGAAACCTTGTGAGTAGAAGTATCCTACTCACAATTAGGACTAGCAGTAATAATATTCGCTTTGAAAGATTGAGAAACATGATATGTATGGAGAAAGGTATAAGATTTATATGGACCATAAGATGTTAAAGTAAGTATTCACGAGGAAAAACAAATGTAGTGGCAAGCGATAAACAAAAAAGGAGAGAACGAACATAGACACTACACCAGAAGAATTAACTATAGGATTCTGGAAGTTGGAATTGGAAGCTAAAGTTCATAATCCAAAAGGAAGAAAGATGGATAATGTGACCTTTCAGTTGAAGTTGTGAAGGGAAAGATAAGATGTTAAGAGAAGATAATGGATCACGATGTTAGTAGTTAATAAAGGGAAATTTATGCGCCCAGGAGAACGATCACGATATCTCCAGGTTTTCTTCCAGCACTTGGATGCTACAAGTAGAAGAATTAAGAAATGAGATCCTACAGGGAATTCACAATATAAATATATATATATAATATACTCGAGAACATCGACTCCCGGTTTTAGAAAATGTTCACCTTTGGGTCCCCTATACTCAGGGTATACGCAACTACTGCTTATCTCTAGCATAGGTATTATGCAACTAATAAGCATTTGAATCAACATATATATATATCAAGATTACAAAACAGACATGCATCTATATACCATATCAGCATGCTTTAATATATCGCAAAATTTGCTAATTATTTAACATGCATCTATCACAAGATAATGCATATACATATATACATCACAACAACAGTATAACGGGTAGAAAACTTGCCCGAGCAACTGGGGGTGACAAATGGCTTGGGACGAGTCTGGTAACCTATAAACAACATAAAGGTTGGAATTAAACCAAAGTTGCTTATGAATCTATACTTTAACCAATTAGACTCTAACACTCGCTTTGCGCTCAATGATTCCCTTACGTTGCTCGAGTACCCTCGGCTCCACCATTTTTAATAAATTAACCTTTAAGGGTTTTAAGGCGATTCTTTCGCGAGTGCCTTACCAACTGCCTAATACACTTTACATAAATGATTCATACTCCAATTAGTCCTTTAAAGTCTTTAACCTATGTTTCAAAGTAAGGCGAGGGGTAATGGTTCGTTCGCGAAACGCCGTTACTTAAAATGGTCGTTTCTACTAAACCGTACATCGGATTCAAACGAAGCACATATCAAAACGAAGCTCGTAACATGAACTATCTAATCCTGGAAATGGTCAAAATCTAACAGGGAGTTCTCGGGTCCTGATGTTAAGATCAAAAACAGTCTAAGTAAATCGGACATTACGACGGCTATGTTTACGCGATTACCAATTTTTATTCTACTCCAAACCAACCACCAATCAACCACAATTCATTCATACAACCAAAATCCATCCATACCATACTACAACAGCCCCAACACCTCAAGTTCTCCAATTTATATTATTCTCAAACATGAATTAAAACTATACTTAAGTTCATTAATCAATAATCCAAGAATTACAACTCCAACTCATTACAAAACCAACCACACTCTAAGTCTACAAGAATCATGCTTCTCATGAACCATAACAACATAACTAAACCTAATACTCAAAGTAAAGTTAGGGTTTGGAGGGGTTATACCTTCCTTGGAGAGTGGAGAATCAAGTAATTAGCTTGGAATCACCCTTAAAAGTCCTTATCCAAGCTTAATCTAAACAAAAACTCAAGAACAAAAATTTAAGTTCTTGAAAAACACTATTCACCCTCTTCTTCCATGATTTTTAGGAAGAGACTGTGAATGAATTTGAAGCTCAAACTTATAGGATAGCTATATCTATGCATAAGGAGTATTAGATAATTACCTCACTAATTAACAAGGCTTGGATCTTAGATTTTGAATTTTCCTTCTTGAAATAAAGAGAAAAGCCGAGAGCTTCCTTGAAGAAATGAAGTCAACTTTGTGTTTTTTTTTGGTGAAATGAATTGTTTTGGCTTGGTTGATGTTGTTTTGTTTTGATTTATTACTTTTAACCATGGTAACTTTTGCATGGCCAAGAATCAACCAACAACACACTTCCTTTTTTGTCATGCTTATGTCACCTTGTTATGTCATCCTCCCACACTTGTCCTGTAACACCCCCAGATCCGGGGTCGGGGATCCGGGTCGTCACGGTCTTTCTTTCCACAATATCACTTCACTTAATTAATAATAAATAACCTTATGCTGTGACCCCATACTAACACACACCACAACCCGTTATAGTCTCAGAGATGAAATTGAAATAAGTACAAGTCTTTGAATCCGCAATTTAAAAGTTATTACAACCCAAAATGATTACTTAATAAGTTTACAATTAATTGCCATTATCTGCCACATGTTATAATTATACATAATTGATTCTCAAAAGTAGATGGTCTGATCTACAATAGATCTACCTCTGCAGCTATAGCAGATACAACATCATCGGGAAGACGCGGGATGCTTCCCACGCGCTTGCGCTGGGTCTGCTGGAGTCTGGCCATCTTTCCTAACTGTTGTTGTGTGATGAAGAAATAAAGCAAGAGTGATCCTTACAGCTCGCAAGATAATATATAGTGATAACAATAATATAAGTATCTAAATGGATACTTACTAGAATCTTTTATCATGTGTAAGATAATTACTTACTAGATATAAGTAAAAACAAGGGATGATGTTACCAGATACTTCACTACACTTATATCATTTATAAAGCTACTTGAACTACCACTGTTCAAAGTATAATGAGCTTTCAACAGTTCATCACATAGATGAGACTACAAGACAAGATTTGAATAGATTAAATCTTTGAAATATTATTAAAGGAAATGAAGTTATGATATACTTCATTAAGTTCTGATATATATATATATATATATATATATCCACATATACATCTTCTTTATACACTTCCTGAAAACCTCTGTCATGTAAAGTATGAACAGAGTTTGAAACATCCAATGAATTTTTGAAAGGAAAAGAATTTTGGCATAAACCAGATATCTTGCTGATCAGGCAAAGATACCAATAAGTAACCTTTTCTACTAGTAGATGGATGAATTCCCCACTGGTCATCACCCTGGTCGCAATAGGACCTTATGCTGGACTGCTACTCAGCCACTTATGCATTTGATGGACTCCCACTGAGCCACTTACACTATCATGGACGCCCATTGAGCCCATGTTGCTTATACCGACTCAATAGATGGACTTACTTCCCGAACGTTGGGTAAGTAATCAATTCATTTACCAAAACTGCAACCTTGTTGCGAATATAAAATACACCATAGAGCCGGATCTCTCAGGTTTTGAGCGAGTATTTAAATCCCCTTTTTAAAAGGAAGATCTTAAATATAAAAAAATGAGTTTTGGGATCCGCTCTAACTTTTAAAAATCATTTTGAAGACTCGAAAACACTTTAAAGAGTGTTTGGAGTAATGCTGATTTAATGAAGTAAATCAGTCCCAATATATTTAGAAAATGTCTGAATATTATTATTTAAATAGTATTCTCATAAAGATAATCCTTATAAAAATAATCGAAGTAGAAGTACTAAAACTTATACTTGAAATGGATATTAAATAACCAAAGATATACTTATATGAAAGTACTATCTTTATTTGAATAATCGAAAATAAGTTTGATTATTGACACCTTATTCTTTAATAAAATAAAGAATATATTTCAGTAATAAGCGGAGTCATAATACCTCGAATGAATATTATAAATAATATTCATAAAATAAAGGAGTCATACATCCTCGAATGAATATCCAAGTAATATTCAATAATAATATAAAGGAGTCATAAGCCCTCGAATAATATTCGAAATAATATTCAATAAATAATATAAAGTTATCGAATAACCCTTATTCGATTAATAGTTTTGAAAACTATAACCATATATATATATAAATATATATATATAAAATCTACTCGGGATCCTCGACTCCCGGTTTTAGAAAATGTTTTCATCTTTTGGGTCCCTATAATAAGGGTATATGCAAATTACCGCTATCCTCTAGCATAGGTATTATCAACTGAACCAACAGATATATATATGGAAAGAATACAAAACAGGCATGCATATGTACCATATAACATGCTACAATATATCGCAACATTTGCTAATTAACCAACATGCATCTATTGCAAGATAATGCATATACATATATACATCACAACAACAGTATAACGGGTAGAAAACTTGCCTGAGCGACTTGGGGTGATAAAAGGCTCGGGACGAGTCTGGTAACCTATAAACAACAAGTAAGTTGGAATTAAACCAAATTCACTTGTAAATCTATACTTTAACTAACTTAGACTCTAACGCTTGTTTTGCACTTATTGATTCTCTTAAGTCACTCGGGTACCCTCGGCTCCACCATTTTTAATAATTTAACCTTTACGAGTTTTAAGGCGATTCCTTCGCGAGTGTCTTACCAACTGCCTAACACACTTACCATAAATGTTTCATACATTAATTAACCCTTTTTGGTCTTTAACCTATGTTTCAAAGTAAGGCGAGGGGAAAAGTTTCGTTCGCGAAACGCCGTTACTTGAAACGGTCGTTTCTCCTAAACCGTGCATCGGAATCGAACGAACTATATATCAAAACGAAGCTCGTAACACGAGATATCTAGACATGGCAATGGTCATAATCTAGCAGGGGGTTCTCGGGTCCTAATGTTATGCACAAAAACAGTCTAAAGAAAATCGGACGTTACGACGGCTATGTTTACGCGATTTCCCAATTTTAAACCATTCAAAAACCATCCCAATTCAACCTCAAATCAATCATACAACCAACATCCATCCTTATCACATCATAACAGCCCCAATCAATTCAATTTTTAACATTCATACTTATGCCTAAGCTTGAATTTAACTATACTACATTCTTTTAACCAAAATAACAAGATTTACCATTCCATTTCAATACCACTTCAACCCAAACTCTAAACCACAAACATTAAGCTACAATATCACCATAATAACCAAAATCATCTTAATAAACATAGGAATCTAGGGTTTGGAGATGATATACCTTCCTTGAAGTGGTGGGAGTAGCTAGGAAGCCTTAAGAAGCTTTGAGAAGTCTTAGGGATGCTTGGATCTTAAAGGAAAACAAGAAAAATTTTAAGTTAAAAACTTGAAAACACTATTCATTGTCTTCTTCATTGATTTAATGAAGAAGATTGAGAAATAATTGATGGCTTAAACTCATGATATAGCCCTAACTATGCATAAGGATGATTAGGGAATTAACTCACCAATTTAGGAAGCTTGGATCTTGAATTTTTGAAATTTCTTGCCTTTGGAATAGTAAAAAGCCGAGAGCAATTGAAGAATAATGCCTTGGTTTCTTTTTGTTTTGATGAAGAATGAATTATTTGGCTTGGTTGATTTGGTTTTGTTTTGTTTTTGGTTAATTACCAATTTAACCTTGATTTTGTGTGGTTAAAAATCCACCACATCTCCTTCCTTCCCATGTCATGCCTATGTCATGTTGTGATGTCATCTTTCCCTCCTTGTCCTCTTCTCATTGGTTGGGTGACATCACTCTCTCTAATCCCTTTGATTAACTTCCTAATTGTTTGCCTAATGACTGCTGATCTGTTATACGGTTCGCTTAACTTTCATTTTCGTTTATCGTTTGAAGGATCATACCCGGGATCTTATTACTTAGGTTCCCATAACCTTTCTCAATACATTATATTCCTTTTTATGATCCTCTATTATAATTCTTTAATTTAAATCCTTTTTATCCTGTTACCTTATACTCAATTCTCTCCGTATCTAGTGTATTTCCGGGAAATATCAAAGTTTTCGGAATTGGATTCTGACGATATTTACATACACTCATATACCATATAGAGTACTAATAAAATCTCAGAATATCCATAACAGAACCCCTACATAGTGTGGCATGAAAAGTTTTCTCATTCAGCTAAAACACTATTCACAAGGGTTACAAAAAAGTTCAAAATTTTTGGGGGTTATTACAGTCTCCCCTCCTTAAAAGGATTCCGTCCCGGAATCAAATAGAAAATAAATGGGGGTACTTTTCTAGCATTGTGCTCTCTAGTTCCCAAGTTGATTCTTCCACATTATGATTCTGCCATAGCACTCTGACTAGCTTGATCACTTTGTTCCGAAGCACCTGCTCCTTCTTATCCATAATCTTTACTGGTTTCTCCATGTAAGTCAGATCTGGTTGCATATCCACATGCTCGTACTCCACTATGTGTCTGGCATCCCGATGATACTTCCTTAGCATTGACATATGAAACACATTATGAACTTATTGTAGGTTCGGGGGTAAGGCTAGCTCGTAAGCCAACTTCCCAATCCGTCTTAGTATTTCAAAAGGTCCAATGTATCTTGGGCTTAGTTTTCCTTTCTTTCTGAACCTCATTAACCCCTTCCAAGGGGATACTTTTAGTAGTATTAAGTCCCCTACTTCATACTCCTTGTCCTTTCGGGCTAGGTCTGCATATTTCTTCTGTCTGTCTTGGGCTGCTACCAGTCGTCCTCTGATGAGATCCACTATGTCTTTGGTCCTTTGGACCACTTCGGGTCTGAGCATCTTCCGCTTTCCTACTTCATCCCAGTATAAGGGAGATCAACACCTTCTTCCGTACAGGGCCTCATAAGGCGGCATTCCGATGCTAGCATGAAAGCTATTGTTATAAGAAAACTCGATCAACGGCAAGTGATCATCCCAACTTCCTTTAAAGTCTATTGCACAGACTCTCAACATATCCTCTAGCGTCTGGATGGTCCTTTCACTCTGCCCATCCGTCTGGGGATGGTAAGCGGTACTCATATTTAACTTGGTCCCCGTACATTCTTGAAAGCTCCTCCAAAATCCGGAGTTGAACCTGGGGTCTCGGTCTGAGACAATGGACGCTGGGACTCCATGTCGCGTCACTATTTCCTTAAGGTAGATGTCCACGAGTCTATTGACTGTGTATATCTCATTGATAGGAATTAAATGAGCTGACTTTGTCAGTCGGTCTATAATCACCCATATGGCATCATGGTTGGCTTTCGTCCTTGGTAAACCGACAACAAAATCCATGGCTATCTGTTCCCATTTCCATTCGGGAATCTCCAGGGGTCGTAAGAGTCCACTGGGTCTCTGGTGCTCTGCCTTTATTCTTTGGAAAGTCAAACATTTGCTTACCCATTCTGCTACATCCCTCTTCATGTTGGGCCACCAGTAATACTCCTTCAAATCCCTATACATCTTGGTGCTTCCCGGGTGAATGGAATACCTTGAACTATGGCTTTCATCCAAAATCTCGTCTTTAAGCTCTTGAACGTGCGGAACCCAAATCCGGTAGGAGTACCTCATTATCCCTTTATCATCTTTCTCAGTATGGATCTCTTCTCCAGTCATTGACTCTCTGCCTTCATTCATTACTTTCTCTTGGCACAATTTGATCTTTTCCAATAACTCTGGCTGCATCGAGATCTCAAACGGCTTTTCAGTTCCGGTTCCGGTTACCTTTACTTCTATTTCCATTCTCTCGAAGTCCTTTATCAATTCTTCCGAAGTCCTTATCATTCTGAGTCTTTCTTTTCTACTAAGGGTATCAGCCACCACATTGGCTTTCCCCCGGATGATAGAGAATCTCACAATCATAGTCCTTGATTAGCTCTAACCATCTCCTCTGGCGCATGTTGAGCTCTTTCTGCGTAAATATGTACTTGAGGCTCTTATGGTCTGTGAAAATCTCGCACTTCTCTCCATACAAGTAGTGCCTCCAAATCTTTAAGGCAAAAACTATTTCCGCGAGCTCAAGGTCATGAGTATGATATCTAATCTCGTATTCCTTTAGTTGTCTCGACGCATACGCAATCACCTTACCGTACTGCATAAGCACACACCCTAATCCTTTGTGCAACGCGTCACTATATATCACAAAATCTCCTTTTCCGTCTGGCAATGCCAACACCGGGGCCGTTACCAACCTTTTCTTTAATTCTTGAAAACTGTTCTCGTATTTTTTCGTCCATTCAAACTTCTCTGTCTTACGAGTATGTCGTGTCAAAGGGGTTGCGATCTTCGCAAAGTCCTGTACAAATCTACGATAGTAGCCGGCCAATCCTATGAAACTCCTTACCTCTGTGGGTGTGGTTGGCCTTTCCCAATTTGAGACCGCCTCTATCTTGGAGGGGTAGACCAATACTCCTTCTTTATTGATCACTTGTCCTAAAAATTGTACTTCATTCCGCCAGAATTCACACTTCGAGAATTTGGCATATAACTGTTCCTCTCTGAGTATTCCTAGAGCTATCCTCAAATGCTCTGCATGTTCTGCCTCAGTCCTTGAGTAGATCAAAATATCATCGATAAAAACTATCACACATTTATCCAAGTACTTCTTAAATACTCTATTCATTAAATCCATGAAAGCCGCTGGGGCGTTGGTTAATCCAAAGGACATTACCAAGAACTCATAATGCCCATATCTGGTACGGAACGCTGTCTTGGAAATATCTTCTGGTTTAATCTTTAGTTGGTGATATCCAGTTCTCAGGTCGATCTTGGAAAAATAAACAGCATCCTTTAGCTGGTCGAACAGATCGTCTATTCTAGGTAATGGGTACCTGTTCTTTATGGTTAGCTTGTTCAACTCTCGATAGTCGATGCACTGCCTCATACTCCCATCTTTCTTCTTAACAAATAAAACCGGTGATCCCCACGGAGACACACTGGGTCTTATCATACCCTTATCCAAGAGTTCCTGCAATTGGATAGCTAATTCCTTCATTTCTAACGGGGCTAACCGGTAAGGTGCTTTTGAAACTGGCGCCGTCCCTGGGGCCAACTCAATAGCAAATTCAATCACTCTATCGGGTGGTAATCCCGGAAGGTCTTGTGGGAATACATCTTCAAATTCGTTGACTACCGGAATATCTTGTAAGTTGGGCACCTCCTTCTGCGTGTCCACCACATAGGCTAGGTAGACCTCATTTCCTTTTCGTAGCATCCTTTTGGCCTGGGCCATGGTCAAAAATTTATGCGTCTGCCTCTTTCCTCTAAATATGACTTCTTTCTTTCCTGGGATATTCAACTTAACTTTCTTCCCCTTACAGTCTATCTGAGCATCATTGCTAGATAGCCAGTCCATTCCCAAAATTACATCAAACTCCCATAATTTAAAAGGAATCAGATCAACACTAAAATATTGTTCCCCTATGCCTAACTCACAGGCGGGGTGAATCTGGTTAACAGGAATAACTTCATGATTGGCTATTTCTACTCGTAAGGGTTCTATCAAGGGTTCAGCCTTAAGTCTTAATTTACGCGCAAAGTCCATTGACATAAAAGATTTAGTTGCTCCTGAATCAAATAAAACGTTTGCACTGACTGAATTTAGAGAAAGGATACCTGCTATCACATCTGAGTCTTTCATAGCATCCTGGACTGTCATGTTGAAAGTCCTCGCAGTAGGTGGCTTATTGGAGGCAACCCTGCTGGCTCCTGAAGCTGCTGGTTTGTTCATTAGGCATTTCCTCTTCCAATGACCCGGGCGTCCACACTGATGACAAGTGGTGGTTGGAATGACAGCAGGGGTTGATTAAGGGCACTTAGTTGAATAATGACCCTCTCGACCGCACTTAAAGCAGGTTACTGGCTTTCCTTTACACTTCCCAGTATGCATCCTTCCACAAGTGTTACAGGCTGGCAATGGGGGTCGATTGGTTGGAATAGGACATTCTTGACTTCTTGCCGCTCTGGCTCACATTCACACTCATTGGCTGCTTAAACCCAGTGTTCTTTCCCGGTTGGGACACTGCTCCTCGATTAAATCTAGTTGGGAAGCTCCCTCCTGCGGAACCTCCACCCATGCTCATACTTTTCCTCTTTATTCCCTTCTTCTCTCTTTCCTTCTGCATCTGTTCACTTCCGGCTTCTACAATTGTTGCCTTTTGCACCAGAGTGGCATAATCCGTAAGCTCAAGGATTGCCACCCTATTCTGAATCCACAGTTTCAGTCCCTGCTGAAACCTCCTAGCTTTCTTTTCCTCGGTGCTCACAAACTCCGGCACAAACCTTGATAACTCAGTAAATTTTGCTTCGTACTGTGTTATAGATAAGTTATTCTGCTTTAGCTCCAAGAACTTGAGCTCCATCTGGTTCTCCATAAACCTCGGGAAATACTTTACCAAAAACAACTGACTGAACCTCTCCCAGGTTATGATAGCATCTGTCTCCATGTTTTTCTTGGCCTTCCACCAGTAGTTGGCCTCTCCTTTCAGAAGGTAGGTAGCAAATACAGTCTTCAGTGCCTCATCGGTACTCAGAATCTCAAAGGATTTCTCCATTTCCTTTAGCCATGCCCTTGCCTCAACTGGGTCGGTTGATCCGTGGAACTCAGGGGGCTTAAGGGACTTAAAAGCCCTGAAAGAGTTTGCCACAACATTGTTATTTCCTTGAGGGGGTGGGTTGGGTTGATGTTCCAAGTTCTGCCTTATAAGTTGCATGAACTGGCCCATGGGATCCATGCCTGGGTTTGGTACTGGTTGTTCAACCTCAGTTTCTCCTTCTTCAGCCTCTATCTCAAATCTCTCAACATCATATATTTCCTCCTCCTCTTCATACAGGGAGTCATCCTGTTCAACATAATCCTCGTCTTCCTCTTCACTGTGTTCCTGGTTCCTATCGTCCTGGTTATGGCTTCTCTGGTCCTCAGATCCAGGGTTCGCCCTAGTTCCAATCTTTCTTGGCGATATGATACTGATAAAAATTTTTTTTTGGGAAAATTCAATGTTAGGTCACAATCATACACAACATTGTGACTTGCACAGTTCTATAATGGGGAGAATGTATCTCGCAGTTCTATTATATTATGACAGTTCTAGAAGAAGTGCAGTAATAATAATGATAAAAATAGTGATCTCGTCACTAAGGAACTGAACTGAAAGGAAACAAATATATACATAATACGAGAAATACATAGTTTGATCTGGTCAAAAGTACAACAGTGCTACAGCCATCTGCCCAAAAGTGATACACGAGAGTCTATCTGTCTAGTCAGAAAAAGGGATGTTATATATAAGTCAACTATCCTGGAAAATTGGCTCTTACTAAGGCCTCGACTAGCTAGACAACTAGACTATCCCATCATTGGTCCTGAATCACACACCGGAGCGGGTCAGCTCCCATACCCTTTCCATCGCACGACGGAAGATATAGTCGGCCTGCCGCCTGGAGATCCTACCATGCCTGTCCCCCTGGAGCAATCGGAGTCTCGCTCGGGACGTGAGCTCTATCCCCGTCAGCTCCCTCCTCAAGGATCGGGGTATAGTAGCCCTAGTCTCATAAGCTCAGGCACGCCTACCCGCCCTCTCCGCATCCAACTCCCTCCTGACCTCATCCAGTCAGGCCTCAGCAACAGCCACTCGGGTCCTCAGTACATCCTGAACATAGCCGTGAGCTAACAAAGACTGCCTATGGGCAGGGTCGAGAGGTGGTGAATCCGGAGCCGCTAGGGGTGCCTCCTCGGTCTGCCTAGGCTCGGAAGTATGGGTCTCTGAGATGTCATCATAGGGGCTCCAAGATAGTGGTGGAGGGGTAGGAGCTCTGACCGCCGGGAGTGTGGGTAAAGGGGTACCAGTGTACTCCACTATAGCTCCGACATGCTCCTCAGCTACTAGGACCTCATCCGGGTCCTCCTCATCAGAAATAGCAATAACCTCTGTCTCTGACTCCTCTGAGGGGTCCTCCTCATCCTCCTCCATCTCAGGCTCCTCCTGATCCTCGGCATCTAGCAGTGCCTCATCATGCTCACGCTCGAACATCTCAGGGTCCTCTATCTCATGTGCCTACACATTAAACGAGCTAAGTTACCATCATGATACTTATAAGGGTTCCCGTAAGGGTTTTAACTGTCAGCGCTACTTTAAGTAGTCCGACCATGAACTTGGCAAGAGTTCTTATTATCTTTGTGAGTTTATTATTATATCGTCGCATCATCTCTGAGGTTTATAACGCTTGGCTCTGATACCATTTCTGTAACACCCCCAGATCCGGGGTCGGGGATCCGGGTCATCACGGTCTTTCTTTCCACAATATCACTTAACTTAATTAATAATAAATAACCTCATGCTGTGACCCCACACTAACACACACCACAACCCGTTATAGTCTCAGAAATGAAATTGAAATAAGTACAAGTCCTTGAATCCACAATTTAAAAGTTATTACAACCCAAAATGATTACTTGATAAGTTTACAATTATTTGCCATTATTTGCCATTATCTGCCACAAGTTATAATTATACAATATTTGGTTCCCAAAAGTAGAATGCCTGATCTATCAATAGATCTACCTCTGCAGCTATAGCAGCTACAACATCAACGGGAAGACGTGGGATGCTTCCCACGCGCTTGCGCTGGGTCTGCTTGAGTCTGGCCATCTTTCCTAACTGTTGTTGTGTGATGAAGAAATGAAGCAAGAGTGAGCATTACAACTCGCAAGATAATATATAGTGTAAACAATAATGCAAGTATCTAAATGGATATCTTACTGGAAACCTTTATTAAGTGTAAGGTAGATACTTACTGGATATAAGCTTAAAGGAAGATGAAGTTACCAATTACTTCTCTATACTTATACCATTTTATAAAGCTACTTGAACTACCACTGTTCAAAGTACTATAGGTTTCAAAAGGTCATCCCATAGATGAGACCACAAGTTAAGACTTGAATAGATTCAATCTTTGATATATTATTGAATGAAATAAAGTTTCAAGATACTTTATTTAGTCCCGATATATATATATATCCATATATATATATATATATATATATCTCTTATACATTTCCTGGAACCCTCTGTTATGTAAAGTATGAACAGAGTTTGTAATATCCAATGAAATTTGGAAACGAAAAGAATTTTGGCATAAACCCGATATCTTGCTGATCAGGCAAAGATACCAATAAGTAACCTTTTCTACTAGTAGATGGACGAATTCCCCACTGGTCATCACCCTGACCACAATAGGACCTTATGTTGGACTGCCACTCAGCCACTTACGCATTTGATGGACTCCCACTGAGCCACTTACACTTTCATGGACGCCCACTGAGCCCATGTTGCTTATGCCGACTCAATAGATGGACTTACTTCCCGAATGTTGGGTAAGTAATCAATTCATTTATCAAAACAACAACCTTGTTGCGAATATAAAATACACCACAGAGCCGGATCCCTCAGGTTTTGAGCGAGTATTTAAATCCCCTTCGAAAGGAAGATCTTAAATATAAAAATGAGTTTTGGGATCCGCCCTAACTTTTAAAATCATTTTGAAGACTCGAAAACATTTTTAAGAATGTTTGGAGTACTGCTGATTTATAAAAATAAATCAGTCCCCATATATTAGAAAATATCTGAATATTATTATTTAAATAATATTCCCATAAAGAATAATCTTTATAAAAATAATAGAAGTAGAAGTTTTAAACTCATACTTGAAATGAATATTAAATAACAAAAGATATACTTATACGAAAGTACTATCTTTATTTGAATAATCGAAAATAAGTTTGATTATCGAAACATTATTCTTTAATAAAATAAAGAATATTATTTAGTAAATAATCGGAGTCATAAGTCCTCGAATGAATATTCAAAGTAATATTAATTAAATAGAATAAACAGAGTCATAAGTCCTCGAATGAATATTTAAGATAATATTCATTATTTAAAATAAAGTTATCGAATAAACCTTATTTGATTAATAGTTTTGAAAACTATATCAATATATATAAATATATATATAATATACTCGGGAACATCGACTCCCGGTTTTAGAAAATGTTCACCTTTGGGTCCCCTATACTCAGGGTATACGCAACTACTGCTTATCTCTAGCATAGGTATTATGCAACTAATAAGCATTTGAATCAACAGATATATATCAAGATTACAAAACAGACATGCATCTATATACCATATCAGCATGCTTCAATATATCGCAAAATTTGCTAATTAACCAACATGCATCTATCACAAGATAATGCATATACATATATACATCACAACAATTGTATAACGGGTAGAAAACTTGTCTGAGCAACTGGGGGTGACAAATGGCTTGGGACGAGTCTGGTAACCTATAAACAACATAAAGGTTGGAATTAAACCAAAGTTGCTTATGAATCTATACTTTAACCAATTAGACTATAACACTCGCTTTGCGCTCAACGATTCCCTTACGTCGCTCGAGTACCCTCGGCTGCACCATTTTTAATAAATTAACCATTAAGGGTTTTAAGGCGATTCTTTCGCGAGTACCTTAACAACTGCCTAATACACTTTACATAAATGATTCATACTCCAATTAGTTCTTTAAGGTCTTTAACCTATGTTTCAAAGTAAGGTGAGGGGTAATGGTTCGTTCGCGAAACGTCGTTACTTAAAACGGTCGTTTCTCCTAAACCGTACATCGGATTCAAACGAACCACATATCAAAACGAAGCTCGTAACATGAACTATCTAATCATGGCAATGGTCAAAATCTAACAGGGAGTTCTCGGGTCCTCATGTTAAGAGCAAAAACAGTCTAAGTAAATCGGACATTACGACGGCTATGTTTACGCGATTACCAATTTTTATTCTACTCCAAACCAACCACCAATCAACCAAAATTCATTCATACAACCAAAATCCACCCATACCATACTACAACAGCCCCAACACCTCAAGTTCTCCAATTTATATTATTCTCAAACATGAATTAAAACTATACTTAAGTTCATTAATCAATAATCCAAGAATTACAACTCCAACTCATTACAAAACCAACCACACTCTAAGTCTACAAGAATCATGCTTCTCATGAACCATAACAACAAAACTAAACCTAATACTCAAAGTAAAGTTAGGGTTTGGAGGGGTTATACCTTCCTTGGAGAGTGGAGAATCAAGTAATTAGCTTGGAATCACCCTTAAAAGTCTTTATCCAAGATTAATCTAAACAAAAACTCAAGAACAAAAATTTAAGTTCTTGAAAAACACTATTCACCCTCTTCTTCCATGATTTTTAGGAAGAGATTGTGAATGAATTTGAAGCTCAAACTTATAGGATAGCTATATCTATGCATAAGGAGTATTAGATAATTACCTCACCAATTAACAAGGCTTGGATTTTAGATTTTGAATTTTCCTTCTTGAAATAAAGAGAAAAGCCGAGAGCTTCCTTGAAGAAATGAAGTCAACTTTGTGTTTTTTTTTTGGTGAAATGAATTGTTTTGGCTTGGTTGATGTTGTTTTGTTTTGATTTATTACTTTTAACCATGGTAACTTTTGCATGGCCAAGAATCAACCAACAACACACTTCCTTTTTTGTCATGCTTATGTCACCTTGTTATGTCATCCTCCCACACTTGTCCTCTTCTTATTGTTTTGATGACATCATCCTCACTAACCTCTTTGATTAGCTTCTAATTACTTGGCTAATGACCGCTGATCTGTTATACGGTTCGCTTAACTTTCGTTTTCGTTTATCGTTTGAGGGATCATACACGGGATCTTATTACTTGGGTTTCCTTAACCTTTCTAAATACATTATATTCCTTTTATGATCCTCTCTTATAATCCTTTAATTTAAATCCTTTTTATCCTGTTACCTTATACTCAATTCTTTCGATATCTGGTGGATTTTCGGGAAAAATCAAAGTGTTCGAATTTGTATTCTGACGATCTTTGCATACACTTATTTATCATATAGAGTACTAATACGATCTTAGAATAACAATAAAAGAACCCCTACATAGTGTGGCATGAAAAGTTTTCTTATTCAGCAATATCAGCAAAAACACTATTCATATGGGTTACAAAAAGTTCAAATTTTTGGGGTTATTACAGTACTGGTTAACGGGAGTTCAATAAAACAACGAATAAGAATAAGTGACCCCTATAAAGATTGATTACCTATGAGACCTAATCCAAGAAGTGTGTTATGTCTCAAGGATTCACTTAAGATCCTACCTGAGCACATATCAGGAATTATAATTAAAGTGAGTTAAGAGCATTGCAAGCTCTGGTGATATTATGTGAAATAACAAGTGTGTCAGGTGGCTATCAGGAATTAAGTAACGTGGTGTATAAGGAGTACTTGGATAAGCAAATTGTATTTATGAATAACATCCCCAACTATTCAAGGAATAAGAAAGTCTTTATGGAATGCCCAAGGATTTCTCTCCAAAGATCAGAAGAAAAGCAACTATACGTTGAGTCTTTAAGTATGAAATTTTGACAGAGGTTAATAAAAGATTCCGATTAATCCGTTAGCAACTACCTAAACCAAGCCGTACAGTAACAAATGCCTTATGCCGACAGAAAGGATTGTATGTAATTAAGACCATCGAGGAGTTAATAAACAAATCGGAAAGAGTGGAATCTGAATTTCAAATACTTAAAGGTAATAATACGAGAATCTATGAGATTACTTTTCACCCTTAACAGATGGAAAAGAGTAAGAAATGTTTAAATGTTTGGAAATCAAGTTGAAAATGAGTACCGTCTATCATCCTTAAACGGAGAGTCAAAATACGGAAGTGATTCAGGAAATGTAAGATATGTTGAGAGATTGAGTTTTAAGGAAACACTGGAATGATCATTTATCATCGATGTCAGCTTTGGAATGCCACTTTACCAAGCTTCATGTGAACGCAGGTGTAGGTCCCCGTTTTTATTGAGATAAAGTGGGAGAAAGAAAGTTGTCAAATTCTAAGTTAATTCAACACACCAAGAGCGTAGTGGTATTAATTGAAACAGCTAGGAGTAGACAAAGAAAGAAGGCGAAATTGTATTGAGAAAGAATATGAGTATTGAAATAGGACCAGTAGTGTTAGTACAAGTTTCATCTTAAAAGAGACTGGATAAGTCTAAGTAGAAGGGACAGGTCAAGTCCTAAAAAATTAGTAAATCATTCGAGGTATTGATAAATATAGATAAAGTTGTTCATGAGTTGATATTACCGTCGCAACAGTGTGTGTATATAGTAAGTTTGGCCTGTTAAAGTTAAAAACGATAAGTATCTGATTTAAATTAAGTGATTGATCAGGAGCCAATGGGGCTCTTGTCCAAGTTTGTTTTGCATAGAGTGATCAATCCAAACTCTTGATCGTTAAAGGCGAGTCATTGTAAATGAGTATATATCTATAGTAAGTACGTTCGAAATCCTCGACTAGAAGAGTCTACTAGGAAACTAGAGTCATATATGCTTGACAAATATCCTCACTTGTGTAATTAGACCAGATTCTGGGGACAGAATCTTTTTAAGGGGGGAAGGATATAACGACCCGTGTATTTTTGAATTATTTAAATATGTGATTATTATGGAAATTATTAAATAAAATATGTGTATTGGTTTTGACCGTTATGTGTTGTTTGATTATTATCTAGGTGTGATTTATGATGTACCGGGTTATTCGCGTGATTAATTAAGGAAATGTATTGAATTGTTTCACTTTTAAAGTGGATTTAATGCAAATTTATTTGTATAAATATTTGAAGTGTCTCTAAAATTGTCTTTATAATTTTATAATTACAATAATTATTTTTAGGATTTTATAAAATTGAGAAATCAATATTTTTATTGATTATTTATCTTTAAATGATTTTCTGATTTCTTTTACTTAGAAATCCGTATTTAATTCCAGAGTTTCTCAAAAATCACAAAATTCATATTTTTCTAAGTTTATAATATTCTGAGAATTTTAAAATTGTTTTGGAAATTTTCGGGATTAATTTCACCCGCGCGTTGTTTCGTTTAATTGTTAAAAAGCGGGTATAAAGTGCACTACAAAATTTGTTCAAAAATTTTGAAAATTACTTTTTTATAGACTTCGGGATATTTGTAATATTTTAAAACTATTTTTGTAATTTTCTGAATTTGTTTTAAGTGCAGCTCGATTCGTTAATTGTGAAATGTGGATATAAGTTGCGTTTCAAAAATACTTTTAAAATTATGGAAAATTTATTTTTAGTAACTTTGAATTATTTGTGATATTTTAGAGTTAATTTGGAATTTTTCGGGATTATTTTATTTATGCAATGGTTCGTTAAATTTGTAAAAACGGGACAAAATAGGGCTGTGAGAACAGGAAAAGGGGCACGTGGCATAATTTTAGTTAATCAGCTGATTCGTGGCAGCATTTTAGAGGGTGGGGAATAAAATTAAAATCCTATCGGGTAAACACAATACCCACAAACACAACAATCCCAAATTTTTTTGTTTCTCCCTCACTCACTGGATCAATCTCCCTCCTCTCTTTCCTGTATTCTTTTCTTTCTTATCTGTTTCATTTTCTCGGCCTTTTCAGGTAAACTGTACGCCATTTGTTTCCAGTGACCCCATCTCCCTGTTCCTTTCTTTCCGTCGGCTTGATCTGCTGCTTAAATTCTTCCATGTGTTGCATGTATTGCGTGCGTTGGGGTTGTGTGTGCGAGTGAAAGATGTGTGTGTGTGATTGATAAGGGTGTGTATATGATGTATATCTTTGTGTGTGTGCATTTTGTCCTGGGTTGTGTCTGTGCTTCGATTTATTCCGGTTGCCGCCGGATTTTTCCGGTGAGGCGACCCATGGTACCGCAGCACGTAGGCGCGTAGTCGTTGTGATTGCTATTTATTTCGGGTTGTTTCACTCGAACTGAACTTCTGGTTTTTAAAAAAAATTTAGCAGTTTAAATTCTTTTATTTCTTTTGCAGGATTTATTGATTAATGTTTAGTGATATAAATAAATTCGTTTTCTGCGGGAAATTTTAGTAATCGGTGAAATTATGTTGGAAACCCGGAATTAATCGGGTACCCATAAATTTTGCCGCCGTCGACGGTGGACTGTGATGACACGATTCTGAGTCCTAATACTTTTAATAAATAATAGTCATGTGTGTTTTTATTCTGGATCGAAATAGTTGATTAGTAAATATTGAATCGTGATGATTGAGTCGGTTGTGATTACTAAATTGTATCGGTGATTCGAAATTTGCGAGTTGTGATTGGTTGTCATGGTTTAAATTGGATTGTTGTTGTTGAATTAACGTCGATTGGTATTTCGACGGGTAGTCCGATAAACAAAGGAGACGCTGCCCGATTTCCGGGAAACTGGATTACGTAAATATGGGAACGTATCCGATGAATATCGGGACTTCGAGAGACTATATATACATATATATATATATATATGTGTGTGTGTGTGTGTTATATACGAACGTGGTTGTACGATGTGATGAAATATTTTGCCAAATCGATAACCCTAATTTCGTAAAATAAAGAGTATATGTATTTTCCGAAAATGAACACTGGATTGATTTCGAGAATGTGAAGCCTAATTGTTGTCTGTGTTATTCTAATATGAATAATTACGAGTCGGGTTTGAATATCATTGGGTAAGAATTAGTATCGAGGATATGTCAAGCATACCTAGACGTCTAACGTAGGGTATTTCGACCCTGTAGGTTATAGTCGGGAACATGAAAGTGGACGATGGACTAAAGATAACCTAGTTGTCAGTCGACAAGCTCAGTAGAGTTTCAACAGAAAGACCTGAGTGTCGAAATCGAATCCAATGGAATCTAGTGGTTGGACGTTAGAGCATGAGCAGCAGAGTCGGCTCAGAGTTGATCAGTAATAGTTATAAAGCCTTGTAAGGCAAGTATTTCTGAACTTTTCTTCAAGATATATTACCAATATTTTCGAACTATTTCATAACATGTCGCTATTATTCAAAATAACTCCTGTTTTATATTACAAGTGCTTTAAACTATTAAACCCTGAACCCTGATTTTTTTTTAATCTTGAGCCGTAAGCCTTATTCTTTGTAAACCATCCTATGTTGATCCTCAGATACCAAATCACACAAATATGATACTACTTCCCAAATGTATAACTACCAAACACCAAACATGGAAACAAAATTGTTTGAAAACACAGAAACTTTTATACTTCAACCATTATTTAGAACCTCAAAGAACTATACCTTGAAAAACCATTATTTGTCTAATACCTGATCCTTTTACAGGTTGAAAACCGTTTCTCGTATATACCTTGATATACCCTTATGATACTCATGAATCGCATTACGCTTTTGTACAAATGCTTTATCAATGTTGATTATGATTTTTCTTATTGAATTACATTGTTTATTACACTGAATTGTTTTAGAATTGGATAGTTTTCTTATGTGGACCAGATTCGTGGTCAGACCAGATTCGTGGTCGATTTAGGCCAATGTGTGCCTTGGATCCAGTAATTAGAGCAGTGTTGTGTGCTTGCTCTGGGTTAGTGCGTGACTGATCAACAGCCTAACCTTGTTTTTTAAAAAAAACTTAAAATGAATATCCAATTCTAATGATTAGTTAAAAAAACTTGATTCATCTGAATCATCTCACTTGATCATTGTTTAATCTCAGTTATCGTTATTATGACTTGCTGAGCTAATTAGCTCACTCTTGCGAATCTTTTTATGTATTCTACAGTTAAAAGGAATATGGTTGATAGCGAGGTGTCCCAATTCAATGTACGAGCTAGGATTCCAGATTGAGTTGGATTGAGCTAGCAGAAGCTTATGGCGGTAGTGAGATAGTAAGATTGTAAGAATAATTTTATTATCAGTTGTAAGTTAAATTAGTTGGGATTTGGTACGTTGTAATAAAAATTAAAGTTGTGGTTTGTTTTCATACTTAAACCTGTTGCGATCCATGGTTACTTAAAGCGGGGTCATTGCAATTAATATTTCATATACATGTTGATATATTGTGTTTGTGTTTGTGTTTGTGTTGTGGACCCCAAACTTCTGACCCGGGTTTGGAGGGCGCCACAGTTAACACTAGTCCTTTAGTTAGTTGTAATAATTTAGATCAAATCTCTTGTATCACTCTCATGAAGAAGCTGAGCTATTTAACATCAAAGAGCTTAGAAATTTTGTAGCAAAACAATCTTAATTTTTAATATAAAAATTAAGTGAGTTTTGAGGATCTGTGTTCTTTATTTTTTGCAAGTTTAGATTCTGCATGAACACTTTTCTAATACAAGATTTAATTTACTTTGTTCAACCATTAACTTTCAAGAAAAGCCTAAAATCAGAAAAACACATTCACCCCCCTATGTGTGATTCATTACATAACATGGTTGATTTTAATTTGGTCTGGGCTCAGGCCCAGTAACTTGTAAAGGCCCATTGTAAGTCTTTACAAATTGATTTTATAATATGATAATACTATTATAATTATAGAAAATTCATAAATAATATATATATATATGTAAAATATAATATTTATTTATTAATATTAGTAACCGGTTCAGTTCGGTTTTATCGATTCGGTTAGACGGTATAACCAAAATCGAACGATTTAAATCAGTTCGTTTTTTAAATTTTCGGTTTCGGTTTCGGATCGGGTTTTTTGGGTTCGATTTTCCCCAATTTTCTTCGGTTTCGGTTCGGTTTCGGTTTTAAATCGGTTTTTTGCTCAGCCCTATAAGATTACATACATTTTACCCTCCCAAACCTTGCGATAAGCGAGATATACTGGATATATTTGGTTGGTATATGTAGTATGCTTGTGATAAAGTTTCAAAGAAAGATAGAAAAGAAAATACCAACGTAAGAACATACTAACTACTCAATGTCAAAGTAACCGCTATATAATGACTGCTCAAAAGAATTAGGATGAGGATTTTGTATGTGGGGTTATAGGATAACAAACAATAATAATCAGTTAAAACGAGCTGCAAACCAATTAATATAAACTGGGTCGAGTTTAATAATTAAACGAAAAGTAATTTTTAACATCGGCTCATTAATAAACGAACTGAACTCAAACGGAACAAAAGTTTGTTCACGAACAATCAAGCTGAGAAGAACTCGAGCCGATATCGAACGTAGTCCAATTATCCACTAATAGTTCACATATATGTTTTTACTCGACCAACTTTAAACTAGAATTTATAATTTTGCAAGTTATATCGAGATCAAATACTAGTTTTTGTTTTATAGTGATATACACACCTACACTTAACACTTGTTTATTAATCTATATCATTTCCTTTTCAAGTCGAGTTTTATTCCAATTTTTCTTTAAATTATTGAAACAATAATAACTTTAGAAATCATACATTAATTTTTACTTGTCGATATCAAAGTTTTATTATGTTTTGATACTTTACTTAAAATTTGATTTTTGTAAATTATAAGTTATTTGATAATATTTATGAAAAAGTGAAAAGATTGGAGACGAAAAGATGTGTAGTAACAATGTTTGATAGTTTCATTACGAAAAACTAAGTATTTAATTTAGAAATATAAACAAATTTCTAAAATTAATTAAGTTATTAATAAATGACGAAAAAAGTACTAATAATAATTTTTAAGTGATTATCAATAATTTATTATTTGTAAATTATATATATATGTAAAATTTATCCGAACTAAGTTGAGTTGGCCGAGTTCGAGTCAAGACGGACGAAAAGCTCATGTCGTTTACTCATCTGAGTTCATTTTCATGTTAAAGATCGGTTTGTTTAAGGAAAGAAACCGAAAAGAGTTCACTTAAATAATCTGATCCTAAATTTTAATCACGAACAACTCTATTTATTTACATATCTGCTAAAAAAAATTAATTTAACACTGCATATATAAAGTGTATGAACTTGTGTAATTTTTAAATTTATATTGTACACATTTAGGAGCAAAGAACATAAAATGCACAATAAATAGTTGAAAAATATACCAAAATAGTTACAACCGTTTCAGGAAATAATAATAAAATTTGAGTAATATTTTTATATTTTAAGAAGAGAGTACTGCACCAAATGAAATGAGTTATTTGTGAACAAATTCAAGTTCGACCGACTATTGTGCACATGTGTTAAATTCTAAAATTGTTCAATAAAATAGTCTTCTATATGTGATATATGATACATGAATTTATATACATGCATTGTAACCAACACTCTTGTGATTGTTTTATAATATGTATACAAAATAAAAAGAATGAGATGTTACAACAAAACACAGTTAAGAACTAGATCATATTTACATACGATCAAAAGTAGTTGTGGAGTTGTGACATGCCATATTAGACCATATCAAAATAATCATAGGTTTTTAGCAATGGAATAAACATGACAAACTTCAATAGACTTTTTATACGCATGCTTTCTTACAAAACAAAAATCAATCACAATATTTTTATACGATTATTAAACACTATAATTTGACACGGATATGTAAACCCTAAACCCTAAACCCTAAATCCTAAACCCTAAACCCTAATACTATACTGATATTGTTGCAAAGAATTTGTGGTGCATTTGTTAGAAAGACTTTAAGTTCATGGAGCAACTATATCACCCAATCTACAACTGCACTAGCAAGTAGCAAGTGCACGATATTCAGACTCATTAAAGGATCGAACAATAGTAAGTTGTTTGAATTACCAACTGATAATTAATTTGTTCCGTTATAAAAGACATGACTTGTTGTTAATGTGCGATCAGTGTATTGTGCAAAGCGAATTCATAGACATTTGTCAACTAATATTTACATAGTGAAATAAGGATAAAATGAATCGAAGTACATAATTATTTGGGTTACCCAGATATTTTTTGAAAGAAAAACCTTTGTGGATGTCTCTATATCAGTATAAATTTCTAAATACATAAACGAAAAATGATTCGTTGTAAATTTTGATAATACCATCTATAAACTTTTATTTGCCAAATTATTATATCCAACATAAAAATATAAAATTTTGGAAAAATATTTTAAAATAATCGACATCGTTGTAATTGTGTGAATAAAGAATGATTCAAAAAATAGGGTTTAACTTACCATTGTTGGTAAAGTGTTGTACACACTAAAATTTAAATTCTCATTATCCGAATGGTTGATATTGTTGTGAATTTTAACATTGCAAAATCTTTGAAGATAAATTAGAAAACTAGCTTGGAAAAATAAAAAGTATGAGAATATTATAAAGTTGCATTGAAAAAATTAGTATTAATCAAATAATAAGGAAGATAAGAGCATATTGACGCTTAGCAAAAAAAATGATTTTGCTTAGCAAAATAAAATATTGAAATATTTTGAATAGTAAAAGAAATTATTTTGCTTAGGAAGATAAGAGTATGTTAGAAAATCATTGGAATTTTAAGGTTTATTTAGAGAGTAGTAGCAAAGAGGTAATTTTGAATTTGAAATATTGATAATGTGGATTACGAATCTGAAGGAAAAAAAGCAGCTCCAGCTTGCAGGAGTAATTTAGGTGTTATCCGGAGATTTAAGAGATTTACTGATATTATATTGATATAATGAGAGAATTGGTTTTTTTTAATATATATAAATGAAAAAAAATGATTTAGATATATAAAATATATTTTTCAACTAGTTCAAATAGTTAAATGTAGTGGCCCGTGAATTTTTTAATTTGGCTGACTTTTTCAACCGTATTTTTTAAGACTATATGAATTTGTTTTCGATTTTCTACTAAATACTATATTAAAATATTGCAAAATTATCACTACATAATACATATGACATTGTGAATACAGGCATCGATTAGAGTGCGTAATAATTCCTATCAAACGGGACACTAATTTAAAGGGCCCCAAAAAATCAAATATGTATAAAAGAAATTTACTTATTCCTAATTTGGAACACTTTTTTATAGATAACTTTGGGCACTTGAATATACTGGGCCATTAATTTTCATTATGATACTTAATTTGTATTAGAGTTATTTAATGATTCATTTTTAATAAATTTTATCGTATATAGACATGCATGTGTTTTTGCCTTTTAGGATGTCCCTCATGACCTCGGAAAAAATAAAAACGCGCATGTGGAAATTTTTTATAAATAATTTTATCTCGTATTTAAATATTTTAAATGTTTTAAGACTTTTTACAAAGTGTTAAAACCCCTTCAACTTACAAATTTATCAATCTGATGGACTAATTTTACAATCTAATACTTTTCTTAATATTTTTTCATTACCAGGGGGCTACACAAACACTTTGCAGTGGACACAATTCACTACTGAGCGAAAAAGTTAATCACCCGACTAAAGAAAAAAGAACACAGTAATTATGCGTAAAATCAAAATCGTAAAGTCGAAAATCGGAATTAGATGACTAAAATGTAGATTATGAATTAATAAAAAAAAAGGTCAGGAGTTTTACATAAAAAAGGAAAAACAGAAAGAGAAAAGAGAAAAGAGGATAAAATAAAAGAGAAGGAAACCTAATTGAGAGTTGAGATGGTTGTTGTGAACATTTTGAGTCGATAAGACTGATGCTGCTCTTTACTCTTCTCCATTCCATCCGGGTTTTCTAAGTCTTTCTCTGTGTAAGCATTTCTATTTTCTCCATCTCATTTTATCATCAAACCAGCTTTTTTCAAAATGGGCTCAAGAGCATTTAGTTTTTGATTGTTGTTGGGTTAATTCGTGTGTTTATACATGATTTTTTTAGTTTTATTAAAAGACCCTTTTGTCATATTTTGTGTAAATATATGTTATACCCTTGGGGGGTTTAGAGTGGGAAAGGGCAATAAGATTCAGCTATCAAGTGCTAAAGTTGATTCTTTTGTTTGTGTTTTTGCAGATTGGTTCTGTAATATGCTTAATTGGCTTTCTTTTTATTTTTAGATAAATCGATAATTAAAGATTTGCATTGGCTTAATTGGGCTGTTGAAAGTTTCAGCTAATATATAGAATAATAGAAATGTAGCCTGTTTATCTTCCACGGGTAGATATAGACTATGGTTTTCTCCTCATTACTACAGTAAAGCATGGTGCTTTGATATGCTAACTTGGTTGATTTTGAAACTTATTTGATTAAAAGGCTGGTGGTAAAAATTTGTGCCTGCTTAGTGATGTTGCTCAGTTCTTGTTTCTATTTATCGGTGTCAGGATGATATAGATTTTCTTATATGTATATAAATACTTGTTTTCAATTATTTAGAGTGGCCTATTATGTATGTACTTCGGTTTATGTATCTATTTGCTCCCTGATGTTTTTGCATACTACTAAATTTCGCGGCTCATTAACATGTCCACGCTAAACTATCCAGAATTTGTGTACATACAATTAACCGATCTTGAGAAGTTTTGAAGTTGTTAGTATTAACTCAATGATTGTTAGACAGAAGGTTCATGATATTGGCAACCTCTAATATTGATTCTTGCACTCCCGATATTCTGATTTTAGGAAAAAATGGCTGCTTATATTAACTTCTATTTACTGATGCCTCATCATTGGGTTTGCCCCTAATCTGTTATTAGAGATATAAGTTAGATTCCTTTCCCCTGCGCCACCAAAAAAAAAGACAATTAGAAAAAGAGAATACATTTTTTGCATCGTTTTGCTTAAACTATAAAACTGACAATAGTTTACATGCAGGTCATTGATATTTTGGCTGAATATGATTCTGAATGGTTGCTCCTTGAAGCCTAGAAGTCCTTGTTTGAAGTACGATACTCCCAAATCTGATTATGCAGCTTTTGCTACCAATGCTCATGGTCCTTCTACAGTTAAATCCGGAAGAATTCTAAATTCATGGAAACCTAATCAAGGGATCAGTTTTGTCTCTCTTAAAGGTTTTTGTTTCTCTCTGTATTCTTCTGCAGTTAACATGTATGCATAAAATTATAACATGTTGCATTTGTCTCCTTAAAAGAGTGGAGTACATATCCTACTCAATTCTTTCATTTGTGTCGCGTCTTGTCGCACATTACTTTGATGGTCACTCATTCTACACCGATGTATTTATACTTAATAAGTACATGTAAGTCTTGTAAAAAGTTCCCGATTTCTGGGAACTGGATATGAAAGTTACCAATTACTCAGTAAATAGCCTTATTTCCACATGATTGCGTGAAAACCATGTAGAACTTTTCCCATAAAAAGCAGAATGCTCTCAATAATTTAAATTCCTACACATGTACCCAAGGAAGACTCTACCCCTGTTACAAAAAACACCATGAGATCTGGATGCACTTCATCAAGGACCATATGGGGAAGGCAGCTTCCCAAATTAACTGTATATGGAGATAAAAGTTTCATATATGTTACACTGTTAAGGAAAAAACAGATTTTTTTTTTGCATGACTAAGGTTCTGAAAATTAAGTGTATTAGAGTCGTAAAGCTTCCACTACCAGTAAATTCACAAAACATATTGGAAATCTGTATACAATAGTTCTCAAGCAAAAGGCAATAGACTCGCGAAGAGTAATGAATTTGAATGATGGTCTTTAAATTATGTTTCTGCCTTGGTGTCCGCCAGACACTCTATCTATTACCCGAAGTAACTTTTCGTTTCTTTGTGCTCCTCTATAACCATTGTCTGTTGCCTTGCCACCAACATTGCCCATGAATTTCCGTATCCTCCACGAGATGGTTGAAACAACATTGTGTATAGTGTCCTATCTGTAAAACACTGCGAGTAGAGGTAGTCAGCTGATTCAAAACACTATTATAAGACACCTGCAGTCCTGCATAGTAGTCCACGGATTTCCTTGTCAAATTACATTGTGCAAGCATCACAATGAGCTCATGTTAATGATAAATCTGCTCTCAAGATAAATTACATTATTTGTTTTGCTGTCAGAGATTTAAATATCTAATGTCTTATCATTCTATTACGTCATGTTCCTCCTGATACCATCTCAAGTGCTGTATTTATTCCTATTTTCCAACTATAGACAACTTCAAAGAGTTTTTTCCTTTCTGGCTATTATATTTAATCTGATATGTAGGTGTTGGTTTACCATTACATTTTGTTTGTTCTGCCTTCTTTGATAAAACAGTTTATATTTTGATGGCAGGGGTTAGGTTTGCTCATCTTTTTGCTGGTTCATCACCACTGCTTAAAGGAGATCTTTGTGGCTTGGCAGATGCTATCTCTAAGATACCAGTGCGGCGTAAAATAGTGTTTACACCTAGAGCAGCCAAAGATGTCCCGACTAGTTTTAGGTTTCCGGCCATGACCAAGAAGCCAAGATGGTGGTGGAGAACTTTGGCATGCCTCCCATATTTGATGCCCCTCCACGAGACATGGATGTATGCTGAGACTGCATACCATCTCCATCCCTTCTTGGAAGATTTTGAATTTATTACCTATCCATTTCTGCAAATTCTTGGAAATTTGCCACCATGGTTCCTGATTGCTTATTTCCTGGTAGCTTACCTTGCAATAGTGAGAAGAAAGGAGTGGCCTCACTTTTTTAGGTTCCACGTTGTTATTGGAATGCTGTTGGAGATTGCACTGCAGGTGATAGGGTTGGTGAGTCGTAGGTGGTTACCTCGAGCTGTTTATTGGGGGAAAATTGGTATGCATTTCTGGACAGGATTTGCGTTTGCCTTCCTTTTTACTGTTTTAGAGAGTATGAGGTGCGCTCTTGCTGGCATGTATGCAGACATACCTTTTGTGTCTGATGCAGCGTATATCCAGATCCCATATGATTAATTAGATTAATAGTAGGGATTTAAAAATGACTTGGGCGTTTTATTTTGGATGCAAGTTTAGAAGTGCATGACATTTGTTGATGTACGTTTCTGGCTATTGTAATGTTTTTCTGCTGACTGAAATGGTATTGTAAAACCCACTTGTAAGATCCATTTCTAATAGTACTTGGGCCATTTATCCTCTAGTAAAGATGATCTGCATGGTTTAAATTCTACACTCACTGAGGATGTTATATTTATCAAGGATAAGTACAGCCATTTTGCTTGTTTTTAGATATCAATAAATTTAAGTTTAAAATTCTTATATTTAAATTTTATAATATCCTTAATTAGTTCCGACTGGGAAATTAAACCTATTGCATGACAATGGCATCAAAGACATGCATTACAAGAAACAGTGACACATTAAACGTGTTCGAATTCAAGCTCGTATAAAGGTTCAAGTCGAGTTTGAGCTCATTTATTTGAGTCGGAGAGTTAGTTTGAGCTCGAGATGCTGGACTTGATGTGCACTTCGGCCTTGTTCAGTCGGTGTAGGATTTTAGAGCCTTCCCACTTCCCAGTGATATATTGGCTCCCGCACTTCACACTTCTGTGATTGTGGCACTTCCATAAACACATGGGAAGATTGTAGTAATTAAATTACAACATTATGAACAAAATAGTAAACACATATTTAGCAAAAAAAAATAAAATAGTAAACACATGAACAGCCATAGAAAAATAATGTTCCAAAGAACATTATCCAAGACCAAGAAACAGCACAAACTTAAATCAAGATGCAAGGCTATATATCCAGAAGTAGATATTAATACAAATTTTCTAATCCAACACAAGTACAAATGTAAGGAATAGCACAAGTGTTATTTGCAGAGAGAACCAAAGGTTAGTTGCTGGAGGCAGGACAAATTCAAAGAGGACACGGATACATATGAAACACTAAGACCACTTGAATTTTGTTGCAGGTGATTGTATCTTATACTAACATCTTACAAACCCATACGCTTTCATCCATTACGCCAACATGATCTATTGACTTGAAGTATATATTAAACTTCCAGGTTAAACCTAGACAGCAAGTGGGTTGGCATGTATAGTGACACGGTTGAGCCTGATTTCTGCAAGAGGTCTATCCCCAGGTCCGGTTGGAGTCTGTGAAATCACAATATTATTAAAAAATTCTTGTCAGGTGTTCAAAAGCACAAAAGGAAAGCCCATGACATCAACTTCATGAACAACTTACCTTCTCCATGATGTCAAGGATTTCAAAACCATGAATCACTTTGCCAAAGATGGTGTACAATCCATTCAGATGTGGCTGTTTTCCATACACTATGAAAAATTGGCTGCCATTTGTATTTGGCCCACTGTTCGCCATTGAAAGTACACCTCTGGCATTATGCTGGAGAGAGCATTAAAATACATTAATACACTGTATGGTTTCATGTCAAATTTCTTATGTATCTTTCCTTTGGTTATTCTAAAAGAAATTACCAATACTAAACTCAAATAATATATGTCATGCAACAAATAATATATTTCTCCCAAACATTATGATACAGATACTCTGAGTTACAATATATATCCCAACATGCTGCAAAACCATCTACACCACCAAATAGCAAGCAATTAGAAGAAAAAAATTGCTTTGGCAGACCTAGCACTGCAGTGTTATGTAATTAACCATACTCAAAAAATGAAAACAAAAAATAAAATTAATGGCATATTTCCCACCTACCTCGGATTAATCTCCCAATCCCATACAGAGAAAAAGGACAGAAAGCAAATTAGGAGTTTCAACTCAGAGGCGGGGAACAAATTTACAATGTAGCACTAATGCTACACAAATCATTCATATACTTATTCACAATACAATTAATATGTAGTTCTCTCGGTAAAGGTGGCGTATCATTTCAGTACATGCAATATCATTAAAACTAAATTAGAAATTAAGAATTACTCATAAGTTTAACATATACCTTCAGGGACTCTCTTATTTCGTCATTGAACTTTTTGCCCCAAATACTAGTCCCACCTTTGCCGGTACCTGTGGGATCTCCACCTTGAATCATAAAACCCTTGATATTTCTGTGAAATATGGTCCCATCATAGTAACCGCTTGCACAGAGTGCCAAAAAATTCTGCACCACAAAAAATAGTATAAGCATGTCATCCTTAACACAAATTAATGTATTATACGAGAATCTGTTGACCATCAGTTGAAGATAACATTTAGGAATGAACAGTCCAAATGGTAATAATTGCATCTCTAGGAATAAGTTTACCCTATAGATGCATTATCAGTTTGATTCTTTCTAAAATAAACAGAAATATCCTTTCCTCGATTCTTTAGCATGTCTATTGAGTTAACAATCAATCTCGAGGTGTATTGAAAATTAAGAAAAGGTAACAGATTTAAATTAACAAAAACACCAAAATAAAAGTACATGATTAATCCTTCATCAGCATATAACTTCCTCCTTTTCCTCACTATTCAGTTTAAGGTCTAATCCAGGACTCAAGGCGAGATTCTTAAATGCAAGAGAGATACTATAACGTGATTTGGAAACAAAGAAAAGAGTCAATCCCCTTTCTCCATTATTGTTAAGTTACCAAACCTACCGGACTTACTAGGATCATATCTCATATAACTTAACACTGAGAGCATATCTATCAATTATAATTATCACAATATAAACTCTTGCAATTTAGTTGAAATATCACGGCCTCCATCGTAAACACAAATTTCCAATTCATATCAACACACATAATAAAGTACATACATCCTTCATCACATAAAGGCCAAATACATTACCGACAAATCCAACATGACTTATACCCCTTCTGAAAAACTAAACACTTCTAACTATTCATCATATCAGACAATCCTAAACTAAAATCTCAAGTGTGTGTGCACTACATTGCAAAATCTTCACAGCCACTGATTTAGTTACATTAATATTATACAAATTTGTGCAGGCAACCAAAAAAAAAAGAACAAATTAAAATAGGAAAGGGAATTAAAAATTCGAGAGAAATTTTTTGGGGTATCGATATAAACAAACCTCAGAGGCTTTTGGGACCTCATCACAAGAGATCTCGCATTTGATGTCACCCAGATTGGTGTGTAGTGTCACTGACTGTAAAATTAAACAATACTTACAGTTTAGTTATGTTTACAAAAGTTGCACACAATATGTTTGATGAATTGACTGTGTAAAGAAGACTCACCATTGCAAGGGAACTGGAAGATGTTTTCAACAATTTTTAATTAGGTTAGGCGCCTTAAATATCTTTTTTTCTTAGTTATAAATATCCTCTGTTTCTTTTATATGTTTTTGCACAATCCTTTACATTATAGTTAAAATTATAATTTTTAATATTTTTAAATAAAAATATTGTATAACTTAAATTTTAGTTGATCAAAGAAAATTTTAAAAGTAAAATTTTTAATTATGTAAGTCATTGTCAATGCAAATTGAAATATACGCGGAAAAGATAGACAACAAATAAAAAGAAACAAGAGTATAAATTTTCATGTTCAAATCATTAAATTTGCAATCTTATTTTTTGTCAACTATTAAAAGTGTCTTTTTAAGATTTTTTTTTAATTTTTTAAGAAGAAACCGGCATTTTTAGCTAAATTAGTTAACATGATTGACTAAATTGATACAAAATAATAATTATGTAAATTTTGCTGAACTTCTTAGATAAAGTGTTCGAATGAGACCGATTTTAATATTTAATTTATTTTTACATCATCCTTGTCAGATATTCGACAAATTTTGGCTATACTAGGAAGTTAGCTATAATTTTAGTTAAAGGTTATGATGATATGAGTGTTTTCAATTTATATATATATCATATATAATAGTTGCCACCTATAAATTCTTTGCTAAGAGTTTCTCCCGTGTAATATGCTCTAAATAGTAAATTTTCTCAAGTTTATTTGCATAATTCGGCTCGTTACATTCACTGTATTGTGATGCGATGCACCAAATGAATGCTAAGCAGTCAATAATATACTCGAGGAAGAAATATACAAGTCGGAGGGAAAAAGAGTCAAATAGTCAGAAGGGTCAAAGTTAAATAAAAAGCTGGAGTCAAAGAGTAAATGGGTAATCAGTACAGAGAAGAGTAAAAAGGGGAAAGAGCTAGGGTTAGAGGCTTATCGACTCTATGTGTTATTGTGTGTATTTTGGGAGGCGACTGGGCGTCTCAAACTGTCCCAGATATTCAGTAACATTATTATCAAAACTTAATCAGTGCTTGTATTTGTCAATCGAACTTAGTTCATTACAAAGTGGTATCAGAGCATCAATCCCATGGGGGCTATTAGGCACAAAGCATGCGCTAAATAAATCACGCAAGTATACGCGTTCACAAGTAATATAGAATGATTTCTGGTTCGTTCCCACATAAACTTTGATTAATTATACTTAATTAACACTTACTCACCAATGTATGATTATTCTTCAATGTCAAGACAATAACAATTAAGATTGATTAACTAATAATTACTACGAGAATTAAACACTTAAATTAACAATATTAAACACACATGAGATCATAACTTCATTACTACTTCATTCAATAGTTATTGTTATTACCCTTAGCATGTAATGGTGATGATATTTATCGAACAACACGAAACTAATAAACGCCAACTTTCGTTGTACGAATATCATTCTACCAAGCATCCACAATTAAGATAGAAGTTGAATAGGCATCAATTATGTTGAGACCCTATATATCTACAGAATTTGACAACATAACGATTTAAGCGCAAGTTATTCATTATGATTACACAGGGCAAGTAAAACGGTTAGAGTTACCCACTAATCATGCATACAATACACGAACCTATGCTAGCATGGCAAGTTCTAAATCTCAAGATTCACTGTCGCTTCACAAGAGATTAACAGGCTATCTTACATGTTCGCGACGCACATAAGACGAATAAGCACAACCTATGCTAGATATCATACAATCACCACATACCAAGATATTAAACAATTAACTAAAGAAATCCATAGTAAATCCGCTATGATCCCATAATCACGATTAGCCAATAATAGAACTCATCGTCACCATGAGCTCATATGAAAGCATGATAATAACTCAACGATATAAACTAATAAAAGTACTTAATAAATAATGAAGTACGTCACAAGAGTAGTAAGGTTCAAAGCATGAAGAAAACTAGCATCCACTGTTACAACGAATTAAAAAAATCACAAGATAAACGTATGCTTCCTCTTCTTCATTGTTGCGTACTAAAATTGTCTTCTCAATCTTCTTTCCTTCGCTCTCGATAAAGAAAACGTCTTCCCATAAGGTTTATATAATAACCCAAAACAATCAGCGCTAATAGAAGTCTAATTGAACTCGAATTAATAAATTCCGTAATCTGAATTTACGCACCCAGGCGGCCGCCTCCTTCTTCCAGGCGGGTGTCTGCTACCAGGCGGTCGCCTGCTCCCATCAGGCGGGCGCCTGCAAGATCTCTGGAAAATTCCTATTTTTGCTTCTGTCTTTGCTGAATTCTTCGTACATCAACCCGGGACCGATTCCAAGCAATTCCTTAGGCTTTATTCAATGAAAACACCCTATCTAAGCAAGTTATACCCTGAAATGCAAAAACACTAGAAAAACGCGTCACATACACAAAATACTCGAGTTCAAGACACCAATTCAAGCGGTTATGAGATGCTTTAAGTGGTATAAAATGCCACTTATCACAGCCCCAAACTTGAATCGATGGTTGTCCTCAAGCGTCACAGACTCAAACTCCGTAAAACATGCATGAATGCAAACTATATGAATGCAGCGATCCCCATCGCGATGACTAAACCAACTAACACATGACATATCAACAAATGCAATTAGGTGACTAAAGATCAATTAAATCTCGTAAGCTAACATACAACTAGAAACGTGGTGTGTGCGAATGCTTAACATATATGCTTCAAAACTAGATCAATCATCATAACTTAATTATCCTCAAGGCAATCACAAGCTTATACGAAGAATATATTCTAGACACAAAATGACTTATAACACTTAAAGATTATTGGAGTTTATTACGGAATCATGCTTTTATTCAACACATAACAAATGCTTATTTGATCGTGCAATGAGTGAGGTTCACAAAAGACTTATGCAATGGTACCCATGTAGTGAGCGTTAGGTTAGCGGATCCCAGACTATAAAAGTCTTAGGTCACTAGGCACAAAGTCCACTAAGAACTTAATAACTCGAATACCAAAGAGCTCACTCGTGATCAATTGTGAAATTAAGCATACTCTAAAACTTAGTGAAATTACAAGTGTTTCTAGCATGCATTCCAACCTAACAAGATTCAACATCACTCTAACGTTATCACTACACTCGCATCAATATCACATATTAATCAGTAAAGCAACACAAAGGGATCATGGTATATGCATGAGTTATATGACATGATAATTAAAGGTATAAAAAAAACAAAAAAAAAACTCTATATAAAAAAAACTATATGGCAAAAATATGCAACTATATGAACTAAACTAACATGAAAATGCAACTACATGACACACACACAAATATGTTCCTTAACTACCACCCCCAAACTTAAAATCTTCACTGTCCCTAGTGAAGGTAATAGAAAGGAACACAGGGTATACCTACTCAGACGAATCATCCTCATCATCACCCTCAGAGGGTGGAATGTCAGGAGGTGGATAAGCAGAATCCTCACCATAAACAGGCCACTGGATGTCAGCTCCAAGGCCTCTAAATGCAGTCCCAAGTGCTTGGGTGAGCTCCTGCGCAAACCGACTCTACGACTCATACATCACATCCATCCTCCTGGAAAGCCTCCTGTACTGGACATCAGCTAATCCCGAACCATCTCCTCCCTGGGCTCTCGAAGGACCTGCCTCTCCCCGAGCCTGACTGGGCCTAGCCATGGTAGCACTAGCTACTGGAACTCCTCCTGGAAGGTGATATCCCAAACCATGTGACTCGAGCTCTCCACCCATCCACTCATGCATCGCATTCAACGTCGATGAATTAATAGGAGTGGTCGGCATCTGTAGCTGCTCATAAGACGGCCACTGGACTCCACATGCCTTGCAAAGCTTTGTGACAATAGAGGCATACGGGATAGAATACTCCGATTTCCCCCTCAAAAACTTCAAAATCCCTTGGTAGATGTACTCACCAAGGTCCACATAATATTCATCATTTAGAATTCCCCATAACAACCTCACCCTCTCCACTGTAACCTCATGTGCATGCACAGAAGGAAGAATATTAGCACACATAAATGCATTCCAAGCACGAGCATACCTGTTCATCGCGACACCAGGGAAATTACGATACTCGTTGGTTCCCCTTTAGAACTTCCACAATGTGCCCGACCGACAGAGAGTAACAATAATCAAGTCCATATCAAAGTCCTCAGGGGACTTTTCATTCCAATACTCCTCTTGTGGTTTCCTTTGTCGCTGTCCAATTACCCGGCGAATCGCCTCAGGCTGATAATCAACAGTAAGCCCACGAACAACAGAAAACCCATTCTTGTCGGCCTCGGCATTCGCATAGAACTCGCGAACGATACTCATCGGAACCCCCTCAGGTGACTCACAGAATGTAATTCATCCCTTCTCAGCAATCATCGGTAACAAATCACCATCCCTCCCTGATGGCAAGAACCCCCTCTCCCTCATAATAGGCTTAGTCAGAAGCTTGGTGTACTCTTCTTCAGCAGCCCCATCCAACAATCGGGACTTCACAACAGTATTCCTCGAAGAATCAGCAGTCGGAATGGTGTTGCTGCTCCCTACAGTTCGTGATCTCTTTGGGGCCATGAAAACTGAGAATAAGAGTTGGAGAGTTTGTGTTTACTGTGTAGGAGAGATTTGTAGAGTTGAAAGTGTATGGGATGTGTATGTAGAGGTTGTATGTATATATATAGCAAGATTAGGGGTTGAATTTGATTAGGAGTGGGGATTGTGGCTAATATTGGGGAATAAATCATGGGTTAATGGGGTAATGGGTGATGTGGTTTTTATTTTTGGTTTTTGGTTTTTGTGTTTTATTTTTAGGTTGAAAATGATTTTTCCAAAATTCAGGGGAGCAGGCGGTCGCCTGGCACTAGCAGGCGGGCGCCTGCTAGCTCGCGGCCGCCTGATCCTAGCAGGCGGGCGCCTGCAAGGCTTCTGGAAAAATATTTTTCTGCCAACATTTTTATGATTTTTTTGGGTTTTTGGATAAAGTACTAAATTCTAAGGTGTCCTATGATCTCATATCTTGGGTTGCCTCCCAAGAAGCGCTTTTTTTACGTCATTAGCTTGACGTAGAGTAATGCGATCAAGTTGTCAATAAAACGGCACTAACCACTTCATAATTTTCCGTATCCCCATAATAATGCTTCAATCTTTGACCATTTACTTTGAATGCTTGGCCCGGATCATTCTCAAAAATCTTCACCGCTCCATGTGGAAACACAGTTTTGACGATAAATGGTCCAGACCACCTTAATTTCAACTTTTCAGGAAAAAGTCGGAGACGAGAGTTGAATAGAAGAACTTGTTGCCCCGACACGAATGACTTAGGCGATAGCTTCCTGTCATGCCACCTTTTTACCTGTTCATTGTACATTTTGTTATTTTCGTACGCTTGAAGTCGAAATTCATCAAGTTCATTTAACTAAAGCATTCGCTTCTTCCCAGCTGCATCTAGATCAAGGTTTAACTTCTTCAATGCCCAATAAGCCTTATGCTCAAGATCCGCAGGTAAATGACATCCCTTACCATAGACAAATTGAAACGGGGACATCCCAAGTGGAGTCTTGTATGTTTTTCTATGAGCCCAAAGAGCTTCATCGAGCTTCAAAGACCAATCTTTCCTTGACGGACAAATGACTTTCTCTAGAATGTGCCTGATCTCTCTATTAGATACTTCAGCTTGACCATTAGTTTACAGATGATAGGCAGTAGCAATACGATGATTCACATTGTAGCGTTGCATCATAGAAGTGAACTTACGATTGCAGAAATACGACCCTTCATCACTTATGATAACTCGTGGCGTTCCAAACCTTGTGAATATCTGCTTATGAAGAAAACTCAACACTACCTTTGCATCATTAGTTGGTAGCGCCTTGACTTCTACCCATTTCGAGACATAATCGACTACTAGCAAGATGTACTGATTATTACAGGATGAGATAAATGGTCCCATGAAATCGATTCCCCAAACATCGAAGACCTTAACTTCAAGCATCACATTTAAAGGCATCTTATCCTTTCTGGTAAGATTCCCAACTCTTTGGCAACGATCACACCATAAAACAAACTGATGTGCATCCTAAAACAACGTAGGCCAGAAAAAACCTGCTTGAAGAATACGAGCTGCTGTTTTTTCACCACCATAATGTCCACCATAAACTGTGGAATGACAGTCTCGTAATATCCCCTCCGTCTCATATAATGAGATACATCTCCTGATGATCTGGTAAGCTCTTTGTCTAAATAAATATGGTTCATCCCACATGTACCACTTCACCTCATGCAGAAACTTCTTCTTTTGAGCCGCATTCATATTAGGAGGCATTATATTGCTAACAAGATAGTTCATAATGTCTGCGAACCATGACTCTTCCTCTTGAATTGCGAACAACTGCTCATCCGGAAAAGATTCGTTGATCAATATCTTATCATGTGAAGTAGAATTGGGATTCTCCAATCTAAAGAGATGGTCAACTACTTGATTTTCAGTACCTTTTCAATCCTTGATCTCTAACTCGAATTCCTGTAGCAAGAGAACCCAACTAATAAGTCTAGGCTTCGAATCCTTCTTTGAGACCAGATAGCGGATGGCAGCGTGATCAGTGAACACTGTCACCTTTGTCCCAAGTAGATAAGATCGAAATTTTTCAAAACCAAAAACTATAGCCAAGAGCTCCTTCTCAGTAGTGGTGTAGTTCAGTTGGGCTCCATTTAGCGTCTTACTAGCATAATAGACAACATGAAAGATATTATTCCTTCGCTGCCCAAGAATTGCTCCCACTGCATAATCACTTCCATCACACATCATCTCAAAAGGTTCTCTCCAACCAGGTGCCGTAATAACTGGTACGGTGATTAAACTCTTCTTGAGAGTCTCGAATGCTGCCAAGCATTCATCATCAAATTTGATAGGCACATCTTTCTCAAGCAAGTTGCACAACGACTTAGATATCTTAGAGAAGTCCTTGATGAAACGCCGATAAAAACCCGCATGACCAAGAAAGCTAAAGATTCCTTTCACAGAAATAAGTGGTGGAAGATTTTCAATGACGCCCACCTTGGCTTTATCCACCTCAAGACCTTTACTGGAGACCTTATGCCCAAGAATGATGCCATGTTGCACCATGAAGTTATATTTTTCCCAATTGAGCATCAGATTGGTTTCCACACACCTTTTGAGCACCAAATGGAGATTATTCAAGCATTCATCAAACGAATGTCCAAAGACGGAGAAGTCGTCCATGAACACTTTGACATTATTTCCAATCATATCAGAGAATATGGCCATCATGCATCTCTGAAAAGTGGTAGGTGCACCACATAAGCCAAAAGAAACTCTGCGAAAAGCAAACGTGCCAAATGGACAAGTGAAAGTAGTCTTCTCTTGATCTTCTGGTGCAATGCAAATCTAATTATATCCCGAATAGCCGTCCAGAAGACAATAATACTCATGACCAGCCAACCTGTCAAGCATCTGATCAATAAATAAAAGAGGGAAGTGATCCTTCCTCGTGGATTTATTCAACTTTCTGTAGTCCATACATACCCTCCATCCTGTGACTGTTCGAGTGGGGATGAGCTCGTTCTTTTTATTTTCTACCACAGTAATACCTCTTTTCTTAGGTACACATTACACGGGACTCACCCAAGAACTGTCAGAAATAGAATATATGATTCCTGTATCTAGCCACTTTAGAATTTTTTTCTTTACCACTTCTTTCATGATAGGGTTAAGCCTTCGGTGTTGCTCAACAGTCGACTTGCTACCTTCCTCTAGCAGGATTTTATGCATGCAGTATGAAGGGTTGATCCCTTTTATATCTGCTATAGTCCATCCGATGGCCGATTTGAATTCTCTTAGATTCCTCAAGAGCTTATCCTCATCACTACCTGAAAGGTCATATGCAATAATAACAGGCAAAGTAGATGCATCACCTAAAAAAGCATACCTCAAGTGTTCAGGCAATGGTTTAAGCTCCAAAGTAGGTGCTTCCTCAATAGATGGTTTGAGCTTTCCCTCAGCATTCTTGAGATCAGTATTTCCCAGAGATTCAAATGGCACGTCTAGCTTTCGTTTCCAAGGAGAAGCATTCAAATATTGTAACTGCTCATTGCCTTCATCATCTTCACTGTCAAAATCCCCCAATAAGGCTTTTTCTAAGGTATCAGACCTTAGCATATGAACAAGTTCTGAAGTAACTGCATAATTGACCAAATCCACCTTGAAGCACTCCTCATCCTCCATAGGAAATTTCATCGCATTGAACACATTGAATGGCACATCTTGATCTTACACCCTCATAGTGAGTTCACCTTTTTGCACATCTATCAAGGTACGACCTGTAGCCAAGAAAGGTCCTCCCAAGATTATGGGAATCTTCTTATCTGCCTCGAAATCCAGAATGACAAAATCTACAGGAAAGATGAGCTTGTCCACTTTTACTAGCACGTCCTCCACGATGCCTCGTGGGTATGTAATCGAATGATCAGCCAATTGTAGAGACATGTAGGTGGGCTTCGGATCTGGAAAATTCAGCTTTTTGAAGATAGACAACGGCATCAGATTGATGATTGCTCCCAAATCGCAAAGGCACTTATCAAATGACAACTTTCCAATGGTGCAAGAAATGATGAAGCTACCTGGATCCTTAAGCTTTTGAGGTAACTTTTGCTACAGCACGACACTGCACTCTTCCGTTAGAGCAACGATATTAAGATCATCCAGTTTTACCTTCCTTGAAAGAATACCTTTCATGAATTTCGCATAACTAGACATTTGCTCCAGAGCCTCAGCGAAAGGTATGTTGATGTGAAGTTTCTTGAACACCTCCAGAAACTTACCAAATTGCTTGTCCAGCTTTTGTTTTTGTAATCGCTTAGGAAAAGGTGGACACTTTCTCAACATCTTCTTGTAGCGCTCCCAAGCTTCGCACATAGATTCTCCTTATTGCTGCGCAAACTGAGTAAAAGCACTCCTCATAGCTGCAGTCTTGGAATTGGATAGAAATTCACCAGAAACTTTTGCGCAAGATCTTCCCAAGTAGTGATGGACCCAGCTGGTAAAGAATGTAACCATTCCTTAGCTTTGTCCCTCAGAGAGAATGGGAAAAGCCTCAACTTGATAGCCTCATCAGTAACACCATTATATTTGAAAGTACTACAGATCTTGAAAAAATTCCTGATATGCATGTTGGGGTCTTCAGTCACAGCACCTCCGAAAGAAACAGAATTCTGCACCATCTGAATAGTGCCCGGCTTGATTTCAAAAGTATTGGCCTGAATAGCCGGATGAATGATGCTTGACTGAATGTCATCAATTTTAGGCCGAGAAAAGTCCATAAGAGCTGGATCAGCTTGAACTACACGATCACCCATTATTTCAGGTTCTTTCTTTTCACTATCTTTATCCGAATCTTCAAAAACTATCTTCTTCAGAAAGTTAAGAGTTGTATCTGTCTTCTCAGCTTTATCCAGATTTCTCTTGCGAGTGCGAGAACGTGTTTGCATAAACGCTCGCTAGAGTGCCTAAAACACAACCAGAAGCAGTAAGTAACAAGTCTTAATCAATGAATCCTAATGACCACTGATGGCAAGTACATAAACTAAAAAAATTAACACCGAGTCCCCGACTGCGGCACCAAAAACTTGTTAGGCACAAAGCATGCGCTAAATAAATCTCGCAAGTATACGCATTTGCAAGTAATATATAATAATTTCTAGTTCGTTCCCACAGAGACTCTGATTAATTATACTTAATTAACACTTACTCACCAATGTATGATTATTCTTCAATATCAAGACAATAACAATTAAAGTTAATTAACTAATAATTACTGTAACGCCCCCAAATCCGAGGTCAGGGGATTTGGTCGTCACTATAAAACCTCAATCCAAATTAACCTGTTTAATTAATATACAAATGACAGCGGAAGATATTTATCATCTATGACCCAACCTATCCAAGATCTTTTAAGGTTACAGTTCTAGAAACAAGAATTCCAAATTCCACAAATAAATTTTTTACTTTCTTTTAAAACTCTTTTCAATAATTCCAAACTCAAAGCTAAACCCCCTAGTATAACTTCTAAAAGAAGTATACTAGGCCCAACTATAAAATACACAACTATAATATAATATAATATAAACAACTTTACACACTAAAACTTATACTAGTTCGCAAATCCTGGACCAACCACCTTCCAAAAGCTTCTTCTTTGCTTCCTCGAATTACGCAGCTAAGCAGCACAAGCTAATCCTCACTGGAGGTTAAATTTAAAAACAGGCAAGTATGAGCGAAAGAAATGCTCAGCAAGATCATTATGACATATATAGGGTCTTTTGATATAAAACTGACATCTGCATTAGAGCAAAATATTTAAAATCATAATTGCTGAACTAGAAAACTCTTTTTGATGTTTTCAAGCGAAAGGCTTCAGCAATACTTTGAATCTTGACGAGAATAAAACTCGTAAAGCTGTGTTTACGGAAATATCGTAAACAACAATAACAAGAAGCAGTGATTATGGATTGAATCATAAACTTTACTCAAAACCGAACTCTTGAAATTAATACTTATTTTGTTGTCATGTCAAATTAAATATCAATACAAACTTTGAAGCTCACAACATTCCATACTGAAGTCAACATCAATCATCTATACTAATACCACCTTTGATATTTAACAACAACATAAGTATCAGGATAAATCAGAATCTGAATCAAAACCGCAATTCATTTTTAATCCAAAACAGAATCAGTAACTTTAATCCAAAACAGAATCAGTTGATAAATCATTTATTCTATGATTATCAAAATAATTTAGAAAACCATATTTTAGATTGGAACCAATAACATTTCATGTTGTTTTCGATGATCAGTCACGAAAGAACACCGGTATCCCGCAGCCATACCGTAAATATAGGTACTACCCGTATCCCGAATACATACGGTACCTATAGGGCGCCAGAAAAGGCATAACTAGCCTTGAAAGATATTACAGCTGGACCGATATCTCGATCACCTACGCTGTAACCAGTAACCAGTAACCATTCCAATCTTAAAAACCTTTTTATTGAAAAAGGATCCGAATCATTTTACATCCTAAATAATTTTATTCCCCCATTCACTTGGGCAGGAATACTCGCAACAAAATCATCTTTCTCAAAATCCAAAATATTTATAAATCCAGTAATTTGATAAGTAAAATCACTTAACTATTCTGAACATAAAATAGCAGAAGAATACTTGCATAAACAGAATCATTTAATTCAGCGATATGTAAAACAATTATCTATTCCGAACTGGATAGGGAAAACAATACTTGCATGATAAGATTTAAAATAAATATCACTTGAACAATAAGTGATGATAGGGATACTTGCCTTTGGGTTTTAGCAGCTAGTCACTCTCGCAAAGACGCAACTATTCTGACATTCTGTCTTAAAATATCACCGTCCTTCTTTTCAACACTTCACCGATATGCTGCTCCTGCGATTGCTAGAAGCCAAATATCCAATATCATTCCATCTCATTCTTTATCCAACACCTTGTCCTGATCACTCGAACGATCCGTATCTATAATTAAAAGATACAACTTTAATCCTCTAATCGATAATCACTCGATGAACTACGCGTCAAAAGCCTATCGTCTACCCATACGATAGCCCACACATAAATATAACAGAAAAACACAGGACCCTTGATCCACATACATACATAATTCACATAGCACATAACTCATATATCACATAATTTGTATCACATACGACTCGGTTCATCAAAGATTTGACTCGGTATGTTTAAAACTGAAATCGAATGAAAATATGATTTATCGATCAAAAATTGACTCAGAATGATTCGTAAAACAAGCGACCTTTCGAAACAGAAAGGATTTGGGTCTCGAAAGTATTTTTATTGAAAGCGGAATATTTTTCGGAGTCTAGAGGCGTTCGTTTTGTATTAAACGGACGAACGGTTTATTTATTAGGAATAAAATAAGAATTAAATGAAAATAAATCAATTAATAATAATATTAATTGATTTTTTTAAATACCAAAATATAATTTTTAAAAGCTTAAAAACAATTTTTAGGATTTATTTGAATTAATTATAAATAATTGTATTTTATTTAACTATTTATAAATGAAATTAATTGATTAAATGATTTAATCAATTAATTAAACCCATAAATAATTAACTAAAATAAATTGTAAATAATTAAAACAAATCTAAATTTTTGAAAATAATAAAGTAAAATAATTTTTGGGAATTTAAAAGAATTCAGTTAATTATTAAATAGTTAACTAAATAATTTCTGGAAATTAAAAAGATTTTTGGAATTACAAAAATAGATTTTTTTTTGATTTAAAATTGAAATAAACTGCAGAAACACTTTTTCTAACAGAGTTTTTGGTTCAAGAAGATCAAATGGCGGTTGGGGGTAGGGGATGAGCGGAAAACCCGGCTGGAGCTCGCCGGAATATGGGCAGCAACCCAGAAACCGGTCGAGTTCGCCAGTTCCGGCCAAAACCCGGCCACACCCCGAACTCCTCCGTTTAACTCCCAAAACCCACCATTTGCCATCGGTTTTTATCCTAAACGATTCTAAATCAGCCCAGCAATTCAATTATCATTACCATATCAACAAACAACCCCAACTATCGATTTTTCGGTGAAAAATGAACTGATTTCGGTGAACTAATCGACAATTATCATTTACTAACGAAACTCAATGAAATCGGTATCAAAATAAAGCTAAGACGATTTGTAACCTAACCATATGATCATATACCATCACATATTCAAGGATAATCAGCAAAATCAATTCAAAAATCGTTTCAAAACCGAAACTCGGTTTAACACTTCCTGGACTAAAACGATTCAAATTAGTGCATAATTTGATCCTCCTAATCATGGCAAAGCTGTTAACATCATTAAAAACATTCAAAACAATCCATAAATGAAATCCCCAATTCGAACCCAAACCCTAAAAAATCGACTTTATAAATTACCCATCCTTGGTTGATTTTGATGATGAAATCAGAAAGAGGATGTTAAGGGCTTCAAAACGGATATTCATACTTGTGATTTGGTGTTCAATAACACCTTCAAAATTGACTTTGATTTTCAAAACTCTTCAAGAACACCAAGAACAGATATTCAAATAATTTTCAGAAAATCTAACCTTAATTTCTATATGATATTGAACTCTATTTTTGAAGTATAATATACCAAATTCACCAGAAAAATATTATCTACACGATGGAAGCATCAAATCACATCAACAACATCAAAATCAAATTTTCATAATTTAATCTATAATTAATTCGAATTAAAATAATTAAATTAGAAAAATACCTTGATTTCTGGGTAAAAACAGATGATTGATTCAGAAAGAAGATTTCGAGAGCTTCGTTTTGATATGTTGCACGCCCGAATCGGAGTTCGATAACGCCTTCGTTCGTACGATTGATTCTCATGAACATATCGGTTTTCTAGGGTTTTCTCTGTATTTACGGTAATTTTACTGGTTGCAATTGAATAAACGAAATAAATGAAATAAGAAATAGGCTATTTATATTTACGGAATATTGGTTCGTTCTGGATCATTTTGGATCGTTAAATTAGTTGTTTAGCCGCTAAGTAACTACAAAATGATCCAAAAATAGATTACTTAACCGCTAAGTAACTATAAAAACGATACAATTTAATACCAGAATTGGATATTCATCAAAACCGGGCTTTTCGTAAAACACCATATACGAAAACAATATAAAATATCCCGTCTCTCGAGAATAAGGGTTTTGTTGATTTATCGAAATGGTTATCGTACCGAAAATTGTACGCCGGGACGCGTATGGGTCAAACTGTAACCCGGATCGAAAAAGACAAAACACGGAAAATGTCCGAAATTACCAGATTAGGTTAGGAAGGAGTTTTCGGAAGAGTTTCGGGTTATATAAACGCAAAAACAACCGAAGTTGGACGATTCCCGGCTTTATAACATAGTTTTGTAATTATTCAGAAAATAATTAATAATTCATAAATCATTATAAAATCATATAACACTCCAAAAATTACCAGAAAAATACCTTAATTATCTATATTTTATTCTGGACATATAAAAAAATCAAATACTCAAATAATATCACATATAAACACCCAAACATCAATTCCAATTATCAGATAATTCACCAAAATTCACATAAAGTCACATAAATAATTCCAAAAAATAATAATAATATTTGAAAATATGGGATATAACAATCTACCCCCTTATAAGGATTCCGTCCTCAGAATCAGCAGAAGAAAGCACTAAGAGATCTTCTAGCCAACTTTCCATTTCCAAATAACCTCAATTTTCCAAAATCTCGAATAAATCTTGTATTCTTTGTATAATAAAACTTTTAGAGGAGCTTTGCTGTGCACCACTGTTCCATCCACATCCTTTGACCAATTCTTCAATAGAATCACTTTTTTCTGATTGCGAGAAAGAAGAATAGAGAGAAAGATAGAGAAAAGAAAAGAAAGAGAGATAAAGAGAGAAATAAAGAAACAGATTGACTTCGCTATATGCCAGTGATAGTTTAATCACATTGCACTCCACCGTCGTCCGTCGTAATTCCAACACATCGCCTTACTTTGACTTGACCAGGATACTCAGCTTAACTTGATTGGCATACCTTCGAATATTTGGAATAATAAAATTATGGAATTTCAAAATGAAAAGAATTTGATACCATAACGGAACTAAAATCTGAATTTGAGAAAAAGTATTGTTGAAATAAGAGAATAACCGAGAGATCAATATGATCAAACGAACTTGGTATTGCGTGCCCAAATTAAGACACTATTAAAGGTTGTTAACCTTCATGTATTCACAATACACACAAATGATGGCGTCCCATCCAACTCCTATCACACAGACAGGTATACCTTGTGTCCCTTAGTTAAGGTTGTTCATCTCAGTCAGAATGAAAGAATATCAAAGGAATTCAAAATCAAATGAATAAAACTGAAAAGATTTCAAAGCTGATATTTCTGAAGGAAATGAAGTCCAGAGAATAAAATTATGGCACAAAATGAATAAACTAGTGTTAAGGATTATGTCTTCTAACTGGTATTTCTTTTTGAGAGAAGTCAAAAGAATTTATTGGAAAAGAAGGTATTTCCAAAGTCTTAATATTTATCTCCAATTTGAACTCTCTAGTTGACTCGCCATCAGATTCTAGATGCTTCTTCATGCTCCAAGAATATCGATAATTTTCATCGTCGCCGAATCGTAGTAGCCTCAGAAGATTCCAAAATAGACGTTTGCAGCTTCCTGGAGATCCATCCAGCTGAACACAACCATCTCGAACGAATGCGCCTATCTTAACTTACTCATTGGTACTATATCCAATAGTCCAACAGGAACTCGATATGAGCTCGAACGTCCTCCCATAGCTATACACACTCCTACACACTCTCGTTTCTAGTTTACTATAACCTCAGCTCTGATACCAACCTGTAACGCCCCCAAATCCGGGGTCAGGGGATTTGGTCGTCATTATAAAACCTCAAGCCAAATTAACCTGTTTAATCAATATACAAATGCCAGCGGAAGATATTTATCATCTATGACCCCAAACTAATCCAAGATCTTTTAAGGTTACAGTTCTAGAAATAAGAATTCCAAATTCCACAAATAATTTTTTCACTTTCTTTTAAAACTCTTTTCAATAATTCCAAACTCAAAGCTAAACCCCATGGTATAACTTCGAAAAGAAGTATACTAGGCCCAACTATAAAATACACAACTATAATATAATATAATATAAATAACTTTACACACTAAAACTTACACTAGTTCGCAAACCCTGGACCAACCACCTTCCAAAAGCTTCTTCTTTGCTTCCTCGAATTACGCAGCTAAGCAGCGCAAACTAATCCTCACTGGAGGTTAAATTTGAAAATAGGCAAGTATGAGCGAAAGAAATGCTCAGCAAGATCATTATGACATATATATAGGGTCTTTTGATATAAAACCGACATCTGCATCAGAGCAAAATATTTAAAATCATAATTGCTGAACCAGATTAATCTTTTTGATATTTTCAAGAGAAAGGCTTCAGCAAAACTTTGAATATTAATGAGAATAAAACTCTTAAAACTGTGTTTACAGAAATATCGTAAACAACAATGACAAGAAGTAGTGATTATGGATTGAATCATAAACTTTACTCAAAACCGAACTCTTGAAATTAATACTTATTTTGTTGTCATATCATATTAAATATCAATATGAACTTTGATGCTCACAAGATTACATACTGAAGTCAACATCAATCATCTATATTAATACCACCTTTGATATTTAACAAAAACATAAGTATCAGCATAAATCAGAATCTGAATCAAAACCGTAATTCACTTTTAATCCAAAACAGAATCAGTACTTTTAATCCAAAACAGAATTAGTTGATAAATCATTTATTCTATGATTATCAAAACAATTTAGAAAACCATATTTTAGATTGGAACCAATAATATTTCATGGTATTTCCGATGATCAGTCGCGAAACAACACCGGTATCCTGCAACCATACCGTAAATATAGGTACTACCCGTATTCCGAAGACATACGGTACCTATAGGGCGCTAGAAAAGGCATAACTAGCCTTGAAAGATATTACAGCTGGACCGATATCTCGATCACCTACGCTGTAACCAGTAACCAGTAATCATTCCAATCTTAAAAACCTTTTTATTGAAAAAGGATCCGAATCATTCGACATCCTAAATAATTTTATTCCCCCATTCACTTGGGCAGGAATACTCGCAACAAAATCATCTTTTTCAAAATCCAAAATATTTATAAATCCAGTAATTTGATAAGTAAAATCACTTAACTATTCAGAACATAAAATAGCAGAAGAATACTTGCATAAACAAAATCATTTAATTCAGCGATATGTAAAACAATTATCTATTCTGAACTGGATAGGGAAAGCAATACTTGCATGATAAGATTTAAAATAAATATCACTTGAACAATAAGTGATGATAGGGATACTTGCCTTTGGGTTTTAGCAGCTAGTCACTCTCATAAAGATGCATCTATTCTGACATTCTGTCTTAAAATATCACCATCCTTCTTTTCAACACTTCACCGATATGCTGCTCCTGCGATTGCTAGAAGCCAAATATCCAATACCATTCCATCTCATTCTTTATCCAACACCTTGTCCTGATCACTCGAACGATCCGCATCTATAATTAAAAGATACAACTTTAATCGTCTAATCGATAATCACTCGACGAACTACGCGTCAAAAGCCTACCGTCTACCCATACGATAGCCCACACATAAATATAACAGACAAACACAGGACCCTTGATCCACATACATACATAATTCACATAGCACATAGGCACATAACTCATATATCACATAATTTGTATCACATACGACTCGGTTCACCAAAGGTTTGACTTGGTATGTTTAAAACTGAAATCGAATGAAAATATGATTTATCGATCAAAAATTGACTCAGAATGATTCGTAAAACAAGCGGCCTTTCGGAATAGAAAGGATTTGGGTCTCGAAAGTATTTTTATTGAAAGCGGAATATTTTTCGGAGTCTAGAGGCGTTCGTTTCGTATTAAAGAGATGAACGGTTTATTTATTACGAATAAAATAAGAATTAAATAAAAATAAATCAATTAATAATAATATTAATGAATTTTTTTAAATACCAAAATATAATTTTTAAAAGCTTAAAAACAATTTTTAAGATTTATTTGAATTAATTATAAATAATTGTATTTTATTTAACTATTTATAAATAAAATTAATTGATTAAATGATTTAATCAAATAATTAAATCCATATATAATTAACTAAAATAAATTTTAAATAATTAAAACAAATATAAATTTTTGAAAATAATAAAGTAAAATAATTTCTGGGAATTTAAAAGAATTCAGTTTATTATTAAATAATTAACTAAATAATTTCTGGAAATTAAAAAGATTTTTGGAATTACAAAAATAGAATTTTTTTATTTAAAATTAAAATAAACTGCAGAAACACTTTTTATAACAGAGTTTTTGGTTCAAGATGATCAAATGGCGGTTGGGGGTAGGGGATGATCGAAAAACCCGGCTGGAGCTCGCCGGAATCTGGGAAGCAACCCTGAAACCGTTCGAGTTCGCTAGTTCCGGCCACAACCCGAACTCCTCTGTTTAACTCCCAAAACCCACCATTTGCCATCGGTTTTTATCCTAAACGATTCTAAATCAACCCAGCAATTCAATTATCATTACCATATCAACAAACAACCCCAACTATCGATTTTCCGGCGAAAAATGAACTGATTCCGGTGAACTAATCGACAATTATCATTTACTAACGAAACTCAACAAAATCGTATCAAAATAAAGCTAAGACGATTTGTAACCTAACCATATGATCATATACCATCACAGATTCAAGGATAATCAGCAAAATCAATTCAAAAATCGTTTCAAAACCGAAACTCGGTTTAACACTTCATGGACTAAAATGATTCAAATAAGTGCATAATTCGATCTTCCTAATCATGGTAAAACTGTTAACATCATTAAAAACATTCAAAACAATCCATAAATGAAATCCCCAATTCGAACCCAAACCCTAGAAAATCGACTTTATAAATTACCCTTCCTTGGTTGATTTGACTTTATAAATTACCATAATCCGGATCGAAAAAGATAAAACACGGAAAATGTCCGGAATTACCAGATTAGGTTAGGAAGGAGTTTTCGGAAGAGTTTCAGGTTATAAAAATGCAAAAACAATTGAAGTTGGACGATTCCCGACTTTTTAAAATAGTTTTGTAATTATTCAGAAAATAATTAATAATTCATAAATCATTATAAAATCATATAACACTCCAAAAATTACCAGAAAAATACCTTAATTATCTATATTTTATTCTGGACATATAAAAAAATCAAATACTCAAATAATATCACATATAAACACCCAAACATCAATTCCAATTATCAGATAATTCACCAAAATTCACATAAAGTCACATAAATAATTCCAAATAATTATAATAATAATATTTGAAAATATGGGATATTACAATTACTACGAGAATTAAACACTTAAATTAACAATATTAAACACACATGAGATCATAACTTCATTAGTACTTCATTCAATAGTTATTGTTATTACCCTTAACATATAATGGTGATGATATTAATCGAACAACACGAAACTGATAAACGCCAAATTTCGTTATGATCACATGATCACGATTAGCCAATAAAAGAACTCATCGTCACCATGGGTTCATATGAAAGCATGATAATAACACAACGATATAAACTAATAAAAATACTTAATAAATAATGAAGTGCGTCACAAGAGTATTAAGGTTCAAAGCATAAAGAAAACTAGCATCCACTGTTACAACGAATTAAAAGAATCACAAGATAAACGTATGCTTTCTCTTCTTCATTGTTGCGTGCTAAAATGGTCTTCACAATCTTCTTTCCTTCGCTCTCGATAAAGAAAACGTCTTCCCATAAGGTTTATATAATAACCCAAAACAACCAGCGCTAACAGAAGTCTAATTGAACTCGAATTAATAAATTCCAGAATCTGAATTTACGCACCCAGGAGACCGCCTCCTTCTTCCAGGCGGGCGCCTGCTACCAGGCGGTCGCCTGCTCCCATCAGGCGAGCGCCTACAAGCTCTCTGGAAAATTCCTATTTTTGATTCTATTTTTGCTGAATTCTTCGCACATCAACCCGAGACTGATTCCAAGCACTTCCTTAGGCTTTATTCGATGAAAACACCCTATCTAAGCAAGTTATACCCTGAAATGCAAAAACACTAAAAAAACGCGTCAAATACACAAAATACTCGAGTTCAAGACACCAATTCAAGCCGTTATGAGACGCTCTAAGTGGTATAAAATGCCACTTATCAGGGGCAACAAACGGGGAATCAAAGAGTAGAGGAGATAGAAGGCAAACTAGCAGATCTGGATACGAAAGTGACAATGATGGTCTCAAAGGCGGCCGAGAAGGCGATGGAAGCGATACGCCACTCGCTCACTGAGGTTTTGTTGGATGGGCAAAATCAGTCTACACAGAAATTGGGGACAGAGATAGAGGTCATGGTGGGTCATTTGGAAGTGTGAATTTCTCAAAGCCGAGAGTACCAGGATTCGTTGATTAATTCCATGAGAAATGAGTAGATCAAATTTCTGACCGAAATACGCAGTACAGTGACGGAGCTACAGACGTATCAAGTACCAGTGAATGAAAATCGGGATGGAAGTGTGAATCAACCAGGATCATGAATGACAGGTATGCATACCCCCGTTCAAGGAATTCTTACTTCTTTACTTGCAATTGATGTGGGTAGTGGATTATGGTTGCGTGATAGACCTTGGGAAGGTTACGGAAGAAGCCTGGGTAGGAATGATGGGATGGGATTTGGGGGAGAGGGTTCTGGTGGAGGCCCGAGTATCTAGAAATATAGGAAATTGGAGATGCCAGTATTTGACGGTGATGACCATGATGGTTGGATATTTAAAATCGAGCGATATTTTCAGTTTTATAAGATGGGGGAGGAAGAGATGCTAGAGATGATTGTTGTTGTACCAGAGGGGGATGCGTTGCAGTGGTACTAATGGGAGAACAAGATACACCCAATTTATTGTTGGTCGGATTTGAAGAACTTTGTATTGAGCCAGTTTCAGCCAGGTAGTGGCGGGTCGTTATACGAGAAATGGTTGTCAACCATGCAAACATCAAATGTGAGTGAGTATAATAGAAAATTCATTGAGACGACATCACCGTAAGTCCAAATTCCCGAAAATATACTGATGTGAAAGTACGTCAATGGGCTGAAAGTCGAGGTAAAAATGGAGGTGAGGTTATTTAATTCTTTAAGTTTAGAACAGACGATGGAGGTGGGGGTTAGGGCAGAAGAGAAGAATCGAGTTACAGGGGTAAGGAAGCCTGATTTTGGCTATATTCGCACTGGGTCGTTTGCTGGATTGTCAAAGGGAGCTTCGTTGGGGTCCCAGTCTTCGTATGAAATGCCTACCAATCCTCCAGTGTCGTGGTCTTGGAGCATTAGGTCTGAGTCACAGGGCTCTGTCCAATCCCCAAACCACTCGAACCCGTCACTAAGCACACAAAAGGAATTCAAAATATTAACGAAGACGGAGCTTCAAGATAAAAGAGCCAAGGGTTTATGCTATCGTTGTGATGCGAAGTGGGTAGTGGGACATCGGTGCAGAAAAAAAGAATTGAGTGTGTTATTGATTAAAGAAGATGAGGATTCAGAAGGGGAAGAAGGAGACAGCCTGCCTTCGCCCAAGGAAGAGATAATAACATAAGTTTCACTCAACTCAGTGATAGGGCTTTCAAACCCCAAGACCATGAAGTTAAAGGGAATTAATGGAGATAATGAGGTAGTTGTGTTCATCGACCCAGGGGCGACGCACAATTTTGTGGCCCTCGAATTGGTGCAGGAACTTGGATTACCAATTGAACAATCGGGGGGATTTGGGGTGTGCCTTGGAAATGGAGAATCCGTTCATGGAAATCGTATTTGTAGATGAATTAAGTTACAAGTGAAAGAGGGAGTTAAGATAATTTCCAATTTTTACCCTTGGGTTTAGGCAGTTTCGATGTGATTTTGGGGGTACAGTATCAAGAAATATTAGGAATAGTCATGACGGATTGGAAGAAGCAGAAAATAACGTACAACATTCAAGGGAAACCTATAAATCAAAAAGGGAATCCTTCTCTGATTAGGGCAAGAATCTCTCTGAAAGGAATGGTGACAACATTAAAGAAGAATGGTGGTGGGTCATGGTAGAGTGCAGACAAATGGAGAAGGTAGAGTTATTGCAGGCTGACGCAAAGGCAGACCAGTCAGGAGCGAATGACGTAGTAGTTATGTGTTTCTTGAAGGACAGTGTGCTCAAATTTGCTCATGTGTTCGAGGAACTTCAAGGGCTGCCACCAAGGAGAGCCCATGAACATGCCATTTGTTTAAAAGAGGGAAGTGGACCAGTGGGAGTACGACCATATAGGTATCCTTAATGCCAAAAAGATGAAATTGAGAGGCTGATTTAGGACATGTTAGCTGCGAGAATTATAAAACTATTTACTATTCCTTTTTCAAGCCCGGTCTTGCTTTTTAAGAAAAAAGATGGTTCATGGCGGTTTTGCATGGACTACCGGGCCCTTAATAAAAAACCCATTCCTAAAAAGTACCCTATTCCGGTCATAGACGAGCTTTTAGATGAATTAAGTTGGGCTACAATTTTTTCCAAGTTGGATTTGAGAGCGGGATACCACCAAATTCGGGTCCGGGAGGAAGATACCACAAAATGGATTTTAGAACCCATGACGGGCACTATGAGTTTCTTGTGATTCCATTCGGATTAACAAAGGCACCAGCCACTTTCCAATCCCTCATGAATGACATGTTTCGACCTTTTTTGAGAAAATTTGTGTTGGTCTTCTTCGACGACATATTGGTTTATAGTAAAAATCAAGATGAAAACGTATACCATCTCCAAGAAGTGCTAACAAAGCTAAAAGATAATAATTTAGTGGCCAACCGGAAAAAGTGTGAATTTGGGAAGGAGTCCATTGGGTACCTTGGACATGTCATATCCCGAGACAGGGTAGAATTGGACAAGAGCAAGGTGGCTGTCGTGTTGGAGTGGCCTCAACCCACTAATTTAAGGGAATTGAGGAGGTTCTTAGGAATGACGGGGTATTATAGAAATTTTGTGTATCAATACGCAGAAGTGGACCAACCTCTTACGGAACAACTCAATAAAGATAATTTTGGGTGGAGTGACGCTGCACCTCAGGCTTTTAATCAGCTCAAAAAGGCACTATCTACCTCACCGGTGCTACGTTTACCATACTTTAAATAACCTTCCATTGTGGAGACCGATGCTTCAGGCTACGGGGTAGGAGCGGTTCTTGTGCAAATGGGAAGGCCCCTCGCATTTTTCAGTAAACTATTAGGGAAACGTGGGAAACAAAAGTTTGTGTATGAAAAGGAATTGATCACCATCATGTTGGCAATCCAGATATGGAAATATTATCTCTTGGGAAGGCACTTCATTATTCGATCTGGTCAATAAAGCCTCGGGTTTCTAACCCAACTGAGAGAGATTAATCCCGATTATCAATGATGGGTCACAAAATTGCCCGGGTACGATTTTGAGATACAATTTAAACCCGGAGCAGCCAACCGCGTCACAGATGCCCTATATAGGAAAACAACAGGGGAAGTGGTTCTCAATATAATCGTATCTACATATAATGTATCTTGGGAAAAATTAGAGCAGGAGATTGCCCATGATAAGGATCTACAGCTGATTATTCAAGGGGTAAAGGAAAATAATGGAGAGTCTAGTAAATTTCAGATGCTTGAAGGGAAATTACGTTACCATGGCAGAGTGGTGTTACCAAAATCTTCCATTGTAATACCTGAATTACTTAAGGCATATCACGATTCACTGATAGGTGGTCATTCCGGGGAAGTTCAAACCTATTTGAGATTGGCAAGTGAATGGTACTGGAAGGGGATGCGAAGGGATGTCACCGAGTTTGTGAGGAAATGTTCTACTTGCAAGAAACAATAAGCCTCTCAACAGTCGCCAACATGATTACTACAACCCTTTGTTTTCCCCACTATGGTATGGGAAGACATTACAATGGACTTCGTCAAGGGTCTCCCCATGTCGTACGGATACAATGCAATTCTGGTTGTGGTAGATAAATTTACCAAATATGAACATTTCTTGGGCCTTCGACATCCGTTTCATACCTTCACAGTAGCACTTTTTGGAGGGAGCTTTTTAGATTACAAGGGTCGAAGCTTAAGCGTAGCACGACCTACCATCCTCAAACGGAAAGGTAGACCGAAAATGTTAACAAATGCCTCCAGACATATCTATGTTGCTTTGTTGGAGGGAAGCCTAAGTCCTGGGCAAAATGGTTGTAGTGGGCTGAGTACTCATATAATACATCCCCTCATCTTTCCACTCCGATTAGTTCGTTCAAGGCTTTATATGGTAGAGAGGCTCCATCACTGCTATGACTTGGTAAAGGACAGGCTACTGTAAATAGCATTGAAGAGTCACTGATGGAATGAGAACACATTCTGGATGACTTACAATTTTAGTTGCACAGATCACAGCAAGAAATGAAACAGGCAGCGGATGCACACAGGAGGGAAGAGCCGTTTGAAATAGGGGACTGGGTTTATCTTAAGTAATAGCCATATCGACAATAATCCTTGAGCCAACGACCTTTTGAAAAGCTAGAAGCTCGGTTCTATGGGTCTTTTAAAATCATTAAAAAGATAGGAACGATAGCATACTAGCTAGAGTTACCAGAGAGTAGCAAGATCCACCCAGTTTTCCATGTCTCGCAGTTTACGAGAGCCGTAGGCCACACATCAGTGAACCCCTCCATTCTAACTCAATTAACTACAGAATTGGAGGTAGTAGTTGAACCAGGGGAGTTTATAGAGGTGAGGCAAATTCAACAGGGTTCAGGCATAAAACTTGAAGCTCTAATAAAATGGAAGGGGCTTCCAAGGTATAAAACGACTTGGGAAGATGTTGAGAGGGTGGAAATACAATTCCAGCACTTTCACCTTGAGGACAAAGTGAGTCTTTGGGGGCATGGTAATGTGATGCACCAAGTGAAATCTAAGTAGCCAACAGTGTACTCGAGGAAGAAAAGTATAAGTCGGAGGGCAAAAGAGTCAAATAGTCACAAGGGTCAAAGTTCAATGAAAATTTGAAGTCGAAGGGTGAATGGGTAATTAGCACGGAGAAGAATAAAAAGTGGTAAGAGCTAGGGTTTGACGCTTATCGATCTATCTGTGTAATTGTGTGTCTTTTGGGAGGCGACTGGACGTCTCGAACTGTCCCAAATATTTAGTAACATTATTACCAAAACTTAATCAGTTAATATGTTCTTGTATTTGTCAATCGAACTTAGTCCATTACATATATCTCAAAGCTTGTTAAAATGTTTTTTATGTCGGGAAACTTGTTAAAATGTTTGGATCACACATTTGTAAATTAAAATATTTATGAGTAATAACAATTTAATTTTAAAAAATGGTAGACTAAATAGTTTCTAAATGAATCTGAAAAACTTGTGAAAAAATATAACGTCAAGAATAAAAAAATTGACCCCAGTAGCCTGAAATGCAAATATTACATCATTGATACTGTAAACACATTAACCACATCCCATCAAGGTATGCCATTGAACAACAAAGTCCATAGTTAGTGATGATTCAACTGAATCACAAGGAATAACTAACTATCAACAAATTCTGCTTAGTAAAAAGAACTATTAGCAAATTCCATTTTCATTATCTCTAGTAGGGATGAGCGTGATTTAGTTTGGTTCAGTTTTGATTGAAAACCAAACCGTAACCAAATTATTTAGTTTCTAAAATCGAAAACCAAAATCGAACCAAACACTTTTAGTGTGGTTCCGGTTTTTAGTTACGGATTCGGTTTGAAATGGTGTGGTTTCAAATTTAAAACCAAACTAAAAAAATTTGCACATCAACTAGCTCAACAAACATTAAAAATTAAGTAAATGCAGGTTTTTTAATCTTCCAAAACTCTCAATTATCCCCCCCGTGAAATAGTTTTGTGCTAAGTTCACTATCTCTAAGTTGTCACAATTTCCCCAGTGGCTAGGGTATCTGCCTATTAAATATGCACCTGGAGCCCAAATTACCTTTAACTTCGGAAGCAGCGTGACTTCCTCAGCGTGTCTATTAGTCTGATTGATACACTTACAATGAATATTTAATAATATTTATATAAATTTAATACTAACAAATATATATATATAATTTTAAATATATATATAAATATATTTATTCGGTTTGGTTCGATTCAGTTTGTATTCAGTTTAGAAAATATTAAAACCAAATCGCAACCATATTATCAGTTCGGTTTTTATTCGGTTTAGCTATTAATTTATTTGACTTTTAATGGTGTGGTTTTATTCGGTTTCATTAGGATTCGATTTTTGGTTCGATTTTGTTGTCCCTGGTCTCTATAGTCTATAAAACGAGCATTAAGAGCGGATTAATAAGATACAATGTAGAGGAATTCACAGCACCTAATAACATAAACTGTTACGTGCTGATTCTCAATGATTAGGAGAAGCTCAGGATCTAACTGTTTTAGATGTCATCAGGATTTGATGCATCATCAGTATCTGCATAACATCAGTATCTGAAGACAGTCTACCGTGAAGATTAAGTATGTTCCTTATTTTGAGGGATGGATATCTGTTTGTTCTGAGTGATAGGACTTTATATATTCAATTAGAGATATTTATCATTTTCTATTAGTAATTGATAATGCATATCCTAGACTGATTTGTAGCAGCTGTGTATTATATAAACACAGTTTAGGTCATCACATAGTGAAAAAAAACACGAGCATTGTACGACCTAGCAGCTCTCAAGAACATCAGTATTTCTTGAGAGAGTTTATAACAATTTTTATCAAAAATATAAAGAACTGTTATATTTTTATACTTGTTCGAAACGTTTATACAATTGTATCCAACCCCCCTCTTAAACAATTATATCTTTGCTAGGCAACAATTGGTATCAGAGTTCACTGATAAATTTATAATCAGAAGCGATCTAAACATGTCTCCGAACAAGTATGAAAGTATTAAAATCCCCATTCTGAAAAAGACTGAATATCCTACATGGAAGGTGAAGATGCTCATGCACCTGTAGGCTACAGATCTAGACTATCTCGACTTAATTATTGATGGACCTTACATGCCAACAAAACTGGTGCCTGCAACTCCTACTGTTGCTGAACACAATCAGTTGAAGGAGAAGAGTGAGTGGACACCAGAAGAGAAAGTAGTTGTGCTTTGCATAACAGTCTTGATTCTGTGATGTCAAACAGGGTTATAGCCTACAAGACTGCCAAGGAGATCTGGGATGCTCTTGAAACTCAATGTCAAGAAACCATGGCCATCAAGAAGAACATAAGGGCTGTTTTGATTCAAGAATATGAACACTTTGAGGCCAAGCCTGATGTAAGTCTCACTGACATCTATGACAGGTTTCTCACCCTGCTCAACAATCTATCTTTGGTGGGAAAGGTGTATGATCGAGAGGATTCAAACACTAAGTTTCTGAGAGCCTTGAATGAAGAATGGGAGACTCAGACTTCAATCATACGACATCAGTATGATTTGGAAATAATCACTTTGGATGAAGTCTATGAGATGCTGAGAACTCATGACTTGGAAGTCCAACAAAGGAAAGAGAGGAAAAGCAGCAAAGGAAAATCAGTTACTTTGAAAGTGAAATGTTAAAGCTTCAAAAGAAAGGTCTGTTGAAGTTGCAAGGAAAAATAACAATCTGCCAGAATCAGATACCGATAATTCATCATCAAATCCTGATTATGATACTGATTCTGAAACCGATGAGAACGTGACATATTCTGATGTCATGCAAATGGCTGCATTGCTGGTTAAGGGCTTCAAGAGGATGCAATTCAGGAAGTCTGAGAAGAATAAAAGCTTCAGGAAGAAGTTCACTGGAGAGGAAAGGAAGTCAACTGGAAGAAGAGATGGAAAGGACTGTAAAGCTGGATAAGTAGATAGGTTGAAAATCAAGTGCTACAACTATGATGAACCTGGTCACTTTGCTATAGAGTGCAAGAAGATAAAGAATGACAAAGGGAAGAACAAATCCCTGATTACATCAAGCAAGAATTGGATGGACTCCTCTGATTATGAAAATACAAATACATGCTATGCACTGATGGCTAGCTTTGATGATCCTGCTTCCTCTAATTCTAAGGTATCAACTCCTTTCTTCTCTTTTGATACTGAAGATATATCTGAACTGAAATCTATTCTTAAGTCTCTCCATGGAAATTTTATAAATAAGATTCTAGAGAACAATAGACTGTTAACTGAAAATGAAATTTTAAAATCTAGGAATGATCAGTTGGAGTCTGACTTAGTAAATCAGATTGAAATTCAGAAAGAATGTGAGAAAGCCAAACATACAACTAAGGTACTAAAAGCTAAGTATAGTATGTTAGAAAATGAATTAGAAAATGAGAGGAAAACTCTAAATGCCCGGACTGTTTCAGGAAAAAAGGTTCATGAGATGATCTCTAAAAAAACTGGAAAGAATGTCTTGGTTATGTAGATGGAATTAAGGATATTGACACTGAGAATAAGACTATCCTTAAAACTCCTATTAAGTTTATCTCTTCAGAAGCTGATGAACCCAAATCCATCTATGAAAAGGGTTCAACATCAGCATCCCAAGAAAACTCAGTAAGTGATAAATCTCAAAGAAAGGAAAATAAGGAAACCATTAAGACTGTTAAGAAAGAAAATAACATAGAAATTTTGTCTAAATTACAATTGAAAAAGAAATTATTTGAGGTTACTGACAAACCTCAAGTAAAAAGTCCTAAAAGAAACAGGAATATTAAGCAAGGTATTTCTAAGGATTCTAATTATAAGGTTGTTCCCAATGCTCCTAGAAAAACTTGTTTTAACTATCGTAATACTAATCATCTTGCTATTGATTGCAGGAGGAGTAAGAAAATGAAAACTGCTATTCCTCAGTCTGATGTTAGGGGTAGATCAGTATTTTATAAACCACAAAATCCTTGTTTTCATTGTGGTAGTAGTTGGCATTCGATTTATACTTGTAGTTCCTATCATAAGCTGTATCACAACTATTATAAACCTTTGCCTAAATTTAATAAAGGTACTTGTGTGCTCAATTCTTCCAGTTCTGCTAAATCTGCTTCTGACAAGAAACATCCTGACAAAGGAAAAACTGTCAGAAGTATTCCTGACTCACAAAGGCTTAAGTTGTCCAAAAAGAGGGCCCAACAAGTGTGGGTCCTTAAAAATCCTTCTAATTAATTATTCCTCTGACTGCAGGGTAACAAGAAAAATACTCTTGTCTTGGATAGTATATGTTCAGGACACATGACTGGAAATAAATCTCTGCTGTTAGGATTTGAGAAGAAGGTTGGCCCAGATGTATCTTATGGAGATGGAAATGTAGGACACACTCTGGGATATGGAAACTTGATAATTGGAAAGGTAGCAATAGATAATGTAGCTCTGGTGGAAGGACCGAAGCACAATCTTCTCAGAATCAGTCAAATCACTAACAGAGGTTATCATGTGGTATTCTATGACTCACACTATGAAGTTGTTCATAATAAGTCAAAGAAAATTGTCTTGATAGGATACAGACATGGCAATATATATGAAGCAAGGCTGCATGAAAGTCTTGAAAAATAAGCTACATGCCTTATCTCAAATGCATAAGTAGATGAGAGCTGGAATTGGCACAAGAAGCTCTCACATCTCAACTTCAATTCAATCAATGAACTTTCCAAGAAGGAGCTAGTAAGAGGATTACCAAATATGCTATACTCATTTGATGATCTTTGTGATGCTTGCCAAAAGTCCAAACAAAGAAGAGTATCTTTCAAAAGTAAAATAGAATTCTCTATTACTGAGCCATATCACATGTTACACTTAGATCTCTTTGGACCAGTGAACATAATGTCCATCAAAAAGAAAAAGGTACACTTGTAATTTTTTGATGATTTCACTAGATATACTTGGGTTTATTTTCTACATAGGAAGGATGAAACTCCAGAAATTCTTCTGGATCATATAAGGCAAATTGAAAATGGGTCCACCCACATAGTAAAAATTATGAGAAGTGATAATGGAACTAAGTTCAAGAACTCAAAAATGGAGGAAGTCTGCTAGTATAAAGGCATACAACAACAATTCTCAGCTCCTGGTACACCTAAACAAAATGGTGTTGTTGAGAGGAAGAACAGAACCTTGATTGAAGCTGGCAGGACTCTGCTGGAAGAAGCAAAACTACCCACTTACTTCTGGGTTGAAGCAGTAAACACAACATGTTATACTCAGAATATCACACTGATAAACAGACATGGTGTTACTCCTTATCAGATGCTGAAAGAAAAGAAGCCCAGCCTTAAACATCTTCATGTATTTGAATGTAAGTGCTTTGTATTGAGAATTCATACTGATCAGCCATGAAAGTTTGAATCAAAAGCTGATGAAGGAATCTTTGTTGGATACTCACCATCAAGAGCATACAGAGTTTTCAATCTGAGAATAAATACCGTAGTTATCTCCATAAATGTATCTTTTGATGATAAGAAGGTTCCTGGTTTTGAAGAAGACACTTATGAAAGTCTAATATTTGTAAATGAAAATGCATTGTTGGAATCTTGATCAAACTCTAATGAACTGTCAAATCCTGATTATCCAAATCCTGATACTCCTTCAGATTCTGAAGATAATCATTGTACTAATGAACCTGCACATGTTGAGGGGGAGCAACAACAAGGTTCAACTGATGGTACTAACACTGAAGAATCAACTCAAGGTTCTTCTTAATCTGGTTATTCAGAATCCAATGCTGATTCAATATCAGATGGAAATGATTTAAGTCCCAAAACTTCATCAAAAGATAACAGCACAGATTCAGGGGGATCCTCAAATGTATTTGATGAGGCATACAATTCATGGGTAGCATCTAGCTCCAGAAGGACACTTCCCAGTGCCAGAAAATGGACTAAAGATCGCACTCCTGATCTGATCATTGGTCTCCTTCTTCAATTCTTTCGAAGTCATTGGATCCTTTTATGCATTCGAGAATCTCCTCCCTGATGAAGGTGTAAAGACAAGAAGTGCAACTCAAAATGAATGTTTATATCGCAATCTACTTTCAAAAGAAGAGCCAAAGAAAGTAGAAGATGCACTTAAGGATGCAGATTGGGTCATGGCTATGCAAGAAGAGTTGAATAAGTTCCAAAGAAATGAAGTGTGGAAGCTGGTGCCTAGACCTAAAAATAGGTCAATTGTAGGCACAAAGTGGGTTTTCAGAAATAAGACTGATTCTGATGGAACAATTATCAGAAACAAGGCAAGATTGGTGGCTAAAGGATATTCTTAACAAAAAGGTATTGACTATGATGAAACATTTACTCCTGTTGCTAGGCTGGAAGCAATCGGAATTTTCTTGGCATATGCTGCACACAAGAAATTTAAAGTCTTTCAAATGGATGTCAAGAGTGCATTTCTCAATGGAGAACTTGAAGAGGAAGTCTATGTTGAACAGCCACCAGGTTTTGTGGATCCTAAACATCCTGATTATGTTTATAGACTTGACAAAGCACTCTATGGACTAAAGCAAGAACCTAGGGCATGGTATGAGACTCTTGCTCAGCTTCTGCTGGAAAATGGATTTAAAAGAGGTAGAATAGATAAAACTTTATTTTATCTGAATCAAGGTAAAGATCTGCTTTTAGTTCAAATTTATGTGAATGATATCATTTTTGGATCAACTAATCAAAAACTGTGTGATAAGTTCTCAAAGTTGATGCAATCAAGATATCAAATGAGCATGATGGGAGAGATGAGTTACTTCTTAGGATTATAAATTAAACAGACTGATAATGGCATCTACATTAATCAGTCAAAGTACACAAAGAATCTGTTGAAAAGGTTTAATATGCAAGATAGTCCAACAATAACTACACCAATGGCAACTGCTACAAAGCTTGATCCTCATGAAGGTACATCAGTTGATGTCTCAAATTATAGAGGTATGATTGGTTCTCTTTTGTACCTAACGGCTAGTAGGCCAGACATTATGTTTGCCACCTGTTTGTGTGCAAGATTTCAGGAAAATCCAAGGGAGCCACATCTTATTGCAGTAAAGAGAATCTTCAGATACCTCAAGGGTACTGTATCACTTGGTCTCTAGTATGCAAGGGATGCTGATTTTGAATTATGTGGTTATTCAGACGCTGACTTTGCTGGCTGCAAGATAGACAAGAAGAGTACATCTGGGAGCTGTCAGTTTTTGGGAGGCAGATTAGTCTCATGGTTCAGTAAGAAGCAGAAATCTATTTCTACCTCGACTACTGAGGCTGAATATATTACAGCTGGGAGTTGCTGTGCTCAATTGTTATGGATGAGAAATCAGCTCATGGACTATGGATTATCATTTTCTAAAATTCCTATTTATTGTGATAATTAAAGTGCTATTGCTATGACAGGAAACCCAGTGCAACAGTCTCTTACTAAACATATCAGCATCATATATCATTTTATAAGAGAGCATGTCATGGAAGGAACAATTGAGCTTCATTTTGTTCCTACTGATCAACAGCTGGTTGATATCTTCACGAAGCCATTACCTGGAATAACATTTACAAAGGTTGTCAATGAACTTGGTATGGTTAATTGGGGTAAATAAATTCTTTTAAATTTATATTTGATCAAATCCTGATGAATGTTGATCAAATCTTGATATGTCCTAAATGTTGTTCAAAATATTAAACTGGGAATATTTGATGTATCTTATTATATGCATGATGAATTAAGTGAATTTATTTGCTAAATGTGCATGTATGAATATATATATATATATCATTGTCATCATTGCAATCAGTCTAGGGAGACGCACCTTAATAAGACATCTTTTGGTTAAATCATTAAGTTAACTCTACTCTTAATAATTGATCAGTCTCCTAGTCCTTTGATATTCCTTTTCTAATCTCGGTTATTTAAACCATCATTCTCATTCAGTCAAATCATCTCTTCCTATACACAAAACACCCTTTTCACTTTCATTTCTCATATTTCTTCTTCTCTATCACAAAAATGGTTCTTTACAATATGTTCTTGAACTATGAAAACTTCAATGTGGAATTCAACTGTGAAGACTGGCAGCAGGAATGGCACATCACTGCCATTCCCAATGAAGTGTGGAACTCGGTTCCACAGAAGATTCTAACAAATCTCCTGTTCTTTGAGATGGATTATCGTCTCCATCTCGATCGTCTGGAGGAAGAAAGACGAGAAGTTCTTCATCAGTAAGAACATATCATTCGTCTTACTGTGCTTTTCATGGAGAGTAGGAGGAACTAATAAAAATCATCATGTTCTTCTATTTGGACTAGGATTTTCTTGTAATCATCTATGCATGTAATCAAAAATTTCATGAAATCTACTCTCTCGAATTATTAATGAAATTTTGTTTATTTTGCTTATAAGACCTAATCTATGATCTTTAGTTGTGTATGCATGTTCTTGTTCTTAATTGTAGCCTGTTAATCTCTACATCACACTATTAACATCTATCTTTTGATGATCCTTGAGATTAAAATTATGGTTTTCTGATAAGCTTGAGTTGTTTTGACAAACACCGATGAATTTGAATTGACAAATCCCGACGATGTCAAATCCTGACAGATAAGAGGTACCAAATACTGATGAAAGGTCAACTTATTTTAATTTAGAATATTGTTGAAAAATGATTTTTGAATTGTTTAATGCTGAAAAATTGATTGTCTTCTTAATTATTGTTTAAAAGTGGATAAACTGTTGAACAAAGTCACGCAACGATTTACTACAAGAGCAGCGCGTTCTTTATTACTGATTCCGCACATAACTCCACTTTCCACTCCAATTTTTCAGTAATTATCCTCTATTAGAAATCTAATTCACCAAGATTCCTTCTCCAAGTGTGTTACATATAACTAAGCTTTACAAACTTATATTTGCACAAGAACCTCTATGACACATACTATCATACACACAGCCTCACTATTCACATATAACGAACATCTTTCCTCAACACCTACAAACATCATGTCATCTTCTGAGCTTTCAGCCCTCTTCAGTCAAACCACTATTATTCATGGCAACACTTTTGGAACCAACAACTACTTGGCTCCACTTACACATCAGCAGTTTCCTCAATATTTTCATGATATACAGGATTTCTTACTCCAATGTCCAATTGGATATGCTCTCAAAAATCCTACTAAGGTATCATACAGGGCTGTAATACATGTATGGGATACAGCTCTAGTTAATGCAACAAATACTGGTTTCTCTTTTGAATTTAAGGGACACAGGTATGAGGTTGATGCTGATGTTCTTATTCAAGCATTAAGATTGCCTGCCTGTGATGGTGCTCCTGACAATTATACAACTGAGCAGCTGTTTGATATGCTCAGAACTCTGAACTACAAAGGTGACATCCCAACAATTGGGAAATTGACAAGAACAAAATTAAAGAGAGAATGGAATTTCTTCTTTGATTGCATCAGCAGGTGTTTCTTAAATAAGACAACAAATTTTGATGCTCTTTCCTCTACTTCTCTGAAAATTGGGTACTCTTCTCCATTCTGGTAATTTTGACTATGGTAACACAATTCTTCAATTCATAATTTCTAGGAGAACAGATGCATCAGGTGTAATAGGGTATACTCGATTTCTTCAACTGATTTTTGATTTTCTATGCCCTAATGTTGAATTTGATAATGATGAATTGCTTCCTGTATTTCAAATTTCTAAGAAGGCTATTATAGATCATATCAAAAGAGATGAAAAGAATAAGTTTTTAGGACTCCCCTTCCTACCTCAGGAGGTCAGGCAATTTCTATTGAGAAATAGACCTACTCCTTCACAAGTGCCTGCAAATCCTGATGCTAGCACCTCTATTACATTTCCTGATGCTGTGGAACAAGACACTACCCATCTTGTTTCTAACCCAAACATTCCTTCTACCAAACAGAACTCCAATCCAGCTCCTAAATTAGCCTCCTCTGATGTCTCCCAAAAGACATCAATTGTACTAAAGAAAAGGCTGGTTAAGAAATCTGTTCAATCTAAACAGTGAGATCAATAGGCCTCACCGAGTGAGGGTGAGAAGAATATAGAATGTTTTCCAGTTCGAAAAAGAAGGCTGATCATGCAAGATGATTTTAACTCTGATGATCAGATGCCCATTAGGCCAAGAATGAAGAAAAAGAAATCAACAGTAGCAATTCCTGATGACTCTGTTGACACAACTGGAACTAAGGAGCCAACTACTGATGCTAGTGCTCTGATAAAAAAGGTTCCAGTGAACAAAGAAACTGCTGAGCCCAAGAACACTGCCAAGAGTACACGGAAAAGAAAAGCTGAAGATGTGGTTAGGTACATTAGAAAGAAGAAAAAGACTCAGTCCTCTCCTATGGATGTCAGTCCACAAGAACCTAATTCTCAAAGGGACTTAGCAACTGAGGAACATCCAGTCCCACAAGAACCATCTTCTCAAAGAGAAGATGCAGACAAAGAGGCTGCACAAATTATAGTTGATTTTGCTCAAAGTGATCTTCTTGCTGATTCTGAACAACTGCTGCAAGAAAAAAAGGCTCATCAGTATGTATTGTCAAATGTGGATGCAATTATTAATGATCTTATATTTGAGGAGAGTACACAAGAACCTTCACCACTAATTGCTGAAGCAACTCATATTCCTCCGGCCCCATAAGAACCATCAGTTCAAAGTACTGATGCTGGTCTAGTGCATTCTCTTGACAAATCAAATCCTGATACTACAACAAATCTTGATGATCAACTGTCAATTCAAGCAGCTCTTACTGATGATTCATTGCTGCTAGTTAGTTTTTCAAAGCATCCCGACGCATTGTTTGTTCCTCCATTGTCATCACTGCCACTTGAGGACTCACCTTCATGTATTGCTTATTTTTCTCTATTGTCCTCAATGTTTGTATGATTATAAATACTCTTATTTGAGGTTACCTCTATTTATATGACAAGCATACTACTCCTCTCAGCCCTCTCTTATTTCTTTGCAAAATGTGTGATTGTGCCTTTTTATGAGACTGTGTGAAAATACTATGTGAGAAAATCAAATTCTGAGTGGTAGTCTCCTGTACTGGCAAAAGGAGAGGTAGTCTTGAGAAAAGAATTTTATAAGTTTTTCTTTTCTTATAAACTTTCTTATGTGAGAAACATATTACTCTTCAAAGTAATATATTGTGTGAGAAGTGATGAGATCACTTAAAAAGAAAAGAGAGATTTAGGTGTTACATTGTTCTCTATTTCAGGATCTCATCAGAAACAGATGATTATTTCTAAGGATCCTCTTAAAGGCAAAGCAATTCTACCGAGCTCTGCAAATTCCTATGAGGGTCTGTCTTGTTCTGATTCTGATGAAGACAGTGATCCTGATGATCCTGACACAACTGTGGAGCCCTCCAAACCTGGGTCAGAAGTTTGGGGTCCACAACACATACACAATATATAAACCTGTATATGAAATATTATTTGCCATGACCCTGCTTTACATAACCACGGATCGCAACAAGTTAAAGTATGAAAACAAGCCACAACCTTAACTTGTATTACAACGTACCAAATCCCAACTAATTTAACTTACAACTGATAATGAAATTATTCTTACAATCTTACTATCTCACTACCATATGAAGCTCCTGCTAGCTCGATCCAACTCAAACTGGAATCCTAGTTCACACTTTGGACTGAGGAACTTCACTATCATCCATATCCTTTTTAAATGTAAAATATTTAAAAAAGATTCGTAAGAGTGAGCTAACTAGCTCATCAAGTCACAATAACAATAACTGAGGTCAATCAATGATCAAACGAGATGATTCAGAGGAATCAAGTTTCTTGTTAAACAATCATTAGAATTGGATATTCATTTTTGTAGGATTTTATCTATCACGGAAGCATGGTAAAACAATTTTACACATATAAAATCCAAATAAAAGCATATAAATCGTGATTAAAATTGAGGGATCGATTTATAACCTTTAAAAGCGATCCAAGAACCACGAGCGGAGATCCTTAGCAGCTGCTCCTCAAGTGTGAAGCACTCCACCGGTATCCACCAAGAAAACGATGTAATGAAGTAGGAGGAGGTGGAGAGAATTAGGGTTTTGTAAATCTTTTTGGGTTGAGGCAAAAATAGGGTTTATAATGGTATATTTATAGGCAAAATTTTCAGCTGAAAATTTCTCATAAAATATTATTATTATTATTAACCCTTTATTATTCTCACTAATAATTAAAACACCTTTTAATTATTAATTCTTTTTCTAAACACTTAAGAAATAATTCTCTCTCTTGATTTAATTTCCAAAAATTAAATTCTTAATTAATAATATTACGAACTTTTCTTAATTAATTTATAATCAATTAAATCTCATTTAATCAATTATTAAATTTGCCAATTAATTATTTATTTCATAAATAAATAATTATCAGCCATTATTAATTAATTCCTCCACCATTAAATCATTCTGTTTTATGGTGTGACCCTGTAGGTTCAATATTAAGCCGGTAGTAGAAATAAATAATAATAAAACTATTTTATCATTATTTATATAAATTCTCTAATTCATTAAATATGATTAATTAATTAATCATATTTATTCTACATCATGAGGGATACTTCTCAGCATATCGCGACTATCCGGATAATACGAATTCACTGCTTAGAATACCAAGAACCTATTCAGTGAATAATTACCGTACAATTAATTTCTTCTACCCTGCAATGTCACGATTAAATATAAGGCATGGAACTTGTGTCAATCCTATCTTATTTAATCACTTGCTTTCCCATTCACTATGCTTAGTTCTATTTAATGTAAATTAGAAACTCCTTTCTAATTTCATTCAATCTGGCCAAAGATTCCCGAACTAGCATAAGTGGATCAGCATTGAACATTCTCTTCCTTCACTGGAAGGGGTAGATCCTTTATTGATCATACACTATCTTCGTGTACAAATTCCTATACCCAGTAGAGCCCTTATAATTGTCCTTGGAGACTAAGAACTAAACCAAAGCATAGTTCAGTGTACACAAGATGACTATGATGACCTCAAGTCTAAGGATACTTGTACAACTATCACTATGTGAACAACTGCTGACACGTGAGTGAACTCCATTAGTTGTTTAGCTGTGTGAGTCATGTTCAGTGAACTTATTCTATAATAAGAACCTACATACTAGCTATAGTGTCACTACACAAATGTCTATGAGAACAGACATCCTTCATAATGAAGCAAGCATAGTATGTACCGATCTTTGTGGATTACTAATTACCAGTTAGTAATCCTACGACCAGGAACTATTTAAGTTTAGAGTTATCATCTTTTAGGTCTCATTATTATAATCTCATCACAATCCATAAAAAGCTTTACTCTAAACTGTGGTACATCTTATTTAAACACTTAAAATAGATAGAGCCCGCAATAAAAACAAAACAAGTCTTTTATTAATATCAATGAAATCAAAACAGATTACATAAAAGTTATTCCTAAATCCTCATACATGATTGGACTTAGGACATATCTCTTTCAATTTTAAATTTTTAAAACCAAGGTTAGGCTGCTGATCAGTCACGCACTAATCCCGAGCAAGGCACACAACTCTGCTCTATAAACTAGATCCAAGGCACACATTGGCCTAATTCGACCACGAATCTGGTCTGACCACGAATCTGGTCCACATAAAGAAAACTATCCAATTCTAAAGCAATTCAATATGATAAACAATTTAATTTAATAAAACAAGATCATATAATAAAGGCATGATACATTTCATGAGTATCACAAGGGGGTATCGAAGTATGTATAAGAAATGGCCTTCAGCCTGTAGGAGAATCGGGTATTAGATGAACAATGAATTTACAAGGTTTAGTTCTTTGATGTCACAAGGTATGGTTGAGTATAAAAGTTTCTGGATGTTTAAACAATTCTGTTCTAGTGTTTGGTGTTTGGTGGTTATATATTTGGAGGGTAGTATCATATTTGTGTGGTTTAGTATCTGGAAATCAACAAGGGATGGTTTACAAAGAATAAGGCTTACGGCTCAAAGATCAAATGATGTGGCTCAGGTTCAAGGCTGAAGGATTCAAAGTACTTACAATATAAAACAGAGCTATTTTGAATACTTAACAATATATCACGAGAGAATTTAGAAATATTTGCATTACATTTCAAAAAAGGTTTCACATTGGATTCGACTTCGACACTCATGTTTTTCTGTTGAAACTCTACTGAGCTCGTCGACTGACCACTAGGTTATCTTTAGTCCAACGTCCACTTTCAGTTTCCCGACTAGAACCTACAGGGTCGAAATACTATATATTAGACACCCAGTTATGCTTGACATATCCTCGATACCAATCCTACTCAATCGATAACAATCCCGACTCGTAATTATTCGTATTATAATAACATACACAACAATTAAGGTTCACGTTCTCGAAAATCGGTTCGGTATTCGTTTCCAGAAAATACGTATACTTGTTACTTTACAAAATTAGGGTTATTGTTTTCGGCAGAAATATTTCATCACAACATACAATCAAGTTCCACGTAGAATCCACATATATATATATTTATATATATATATATTCGCTCGATGTCCCGATAATCATCGCAAACGCTCCTGTATTTTCGTAGTTCGATTTCTTGGAAATCGGGCAGCGTCTCCTTTGTTTATCGGACTATCCCGTCGAAACACTTCGACGTTTCAAACCAAATCCACAACAATAAATCACAATCAATTCAATCCGCCATCCCCATACCAGTACAATTCCAATAATC